>NC_045802.1:38028198-38328198 GCF_009873245.2 Balaenoptera musculus
AGAGGTGCAGTTCCCATCCCTATTCTTTTGTCTCTGTTTTTTCTTTTGCCCTACCCAGGTACGTGGGGAATTTCTTGCCTTTTGGGAAGTCTGAGGTCTTCTGCCAGGGTTCAGTAGGCATTCTGTAGGAGTTTTTCCACATGTAGATGTATTTCTGCTGTATTTGTGGGGAGGAAGGTGATCTCCACGTCTTACTACTCCGCTATCTTGAAGGTCTCCCAACATTTCTTAATTTATTTTTTTGTAAGTTTCATAATATATCTTTAGCAGATATCATTCTTTCATAATGCAACTATTTTAAGTAAACAGTTTATGTATTAGGAAGAAAATAATTTTATTATTTTCCATATAAATATCTCACTATATGTGACCTGCACTCAAGTAAAAGTTTGAGAACATTTGCTCTATCTGTGCACACAATGGGGGTAAAACTCATATGAAAATGTGAATTCAAAACGTGCAGTGTCCTGATATTATTAAAGTAATTTTTGGACTCTGTACTCATTAATTGTTTAAAAATATCATAAAATAAAAATGTGCATAATAAAGTTACACTTAAATGATCATTATTATCATCTTTATATAATGAAGGTATTGTTTAAAAGAAGCTTCTTTGCTTTAAAATTAAAAAAAAAATTCTGGTTGCTTAAATAAGTTTTAACAAACATTTCAAGGTAATTATGACATTCTAAAATCTATTGAGGAAATCTTGTGATATACTACAACATGAATGAAGATTGAGGACATTATGTTAAGTGAAATAAAACAATCAGAAAAAGACAAATGCTGCATGATTCCATTTATATAAGGTATCTAAAGTAGTCAAGCTCAGAGACAGAAAGTAGAATGGTGATTTCCAAGGGCTAGGGAGAGGGTAAAAGCAGAGTTGTTCAGTGGATTTAAACTTTGTTTTGTAAGATGAAAAAGTTTTAGAAGTCCATTGCACAACAAAGTGTGTATAGTTATGCTACTGTACTACACACTTAAAAATGTTTATGGTGACATATTTTATATAATGCAGAAAATAACTCAAAAACAAAAAATAAATGGCCTTTGAAGAAGCTTTGATATGCCATTTATGTGCTTGTTAGAGTTATTGAAGATAGCAAGTTCAGGAAATATATATATATATATATATATATATATATATTATAGTCCAATTTGAACGATTTCTAGGCTTCCAAACAGTACACAAAACTTTGCCAAAGCAGATAATGGTTAGTTAGAATCAATAGTTTTACCTATTAGGACTTAATCATTTTTAAAATGAGCAAACTATTGCCAAAACAATGGTTTCTTTCAGCCTGTAGAAAACCACTTAATTGTTTTGAAATAATATGTTCAATATAAAGTTATGTTTAATACCAATATTGACTTATGAATATTTGTTTCATCTATTGTTTAAAATAGTGGTTACATGGTTTTTGTTCTTTGGCCATACATCACAGAGTTAGAAATTTATTTCTGAAGATAGCTTAAATGGTGGCTCTTCAAGTTTAAAAATTCATTTATAAAAGATTACTATCTTCATATTATTGAATAAATTTTGTATGAGTCCTGAAATATCATTCATAACTCAATTTTGCCTAAAACTGCTGACAAGTTGTGGTCCACAATATTATCCACCATTTTCTAAAAAGAATGAGTTTTCTAATTTTTTTTAAACTACCATATGAAACGATGATGATGAAGTGGCAATTTTATTACAGTAAGACTTACAAAACAGGATCTAACTCAGATGAGAGAGAATGAGATGGAAAGCGAGAGAGAAATCCAGAATTATATTGACAAATACTTGAAAAAATGAAGAATATTTTTGAAGCTAAATGTTCCGGAAAATTATGTTTGGTTATTGGCATATCTGTGACAACTACAATAGTTTCTTATTAGGGATAATTTTAAAGAAAGTTACTGTGTCATTTTTCATGTATTGAATTTATTCACAAGTAAAATAATAATATTGCCTTAAATTCTATGATTTCTATTAATCTAACCACTTAATTAAAATCATGAAGGAGCATATGTATTATAGAAATAAAAAAATGCATTATATTATAGGAGAATATAGAAGTTGATCAGAGACATTGTAGAAAATTTAACATTTAATTATGTTATTTTTCAGTTATTTTCTTCCTGTGTCTTTCCTAACACTTCTGTGCAAACTTACCCATTCCCGTCCTACTAATGTTCATCATACTATGCCAGTAATTATGTAGAGAAAAAAAACTAAAACAAACTACTGTTGTTTACAAAGCAAGAGCCCTATATCGCATGAAATCAGAAAAGAAAAAAAGATCATTCAATTCCGTTCTTATGGTAGGTGCTTATTAACTTACATCTATATAATTGAGACTCCACTCAAGTGATTCTCCCCTGAACAAAGATAGTTCTACTCTAAGACAATGGAATTGATATCTACCAATAAACATTTAAATGGTCATGCCTAATAAATTTTACATGACTATGCTCATCTTTTGGGAAAAAAAAAGAAAGAAAATTTCAAGCTGATTTTTTAAAAATGGTAATTTTCAAATATTTTTTGCATACTGCTGTGTCAATTCTACATGGTCTGAAACGATGAGGTATGTGGTTCAGAGTAACATGTAAAACTACTTAACTCCAACTTAGTATCTTTATACTTTATATTCTACAAGACTATAAGAAGGTAAATATAAAAAATACATTTAATTAATCAATACTTTTGAGCAAGTATTGGGTATAAGGCACTGTGCTAGACACTGGAAATATAGGAGTTACCAAAACAGCAGTGCTGCTGTTACAGACTTCAATAGGAGGACATCAAATAGCAAATCATACAGTAAATGTTAAATTACATCTGGGATAAATACCTACTAGAAATAAGCAATGGAGTAAGATCCTATAACAAGATTAGTCCTAATGTATGTTAGTGCCTTGTTTCCTTAGAAAGTTACTTTGCATCTAAAATTTGAAGAATGATGATAAATAAATGTTAAATGAATTAACATATGAATGAAATTCAATTATGTAATATTGAGAAATCTAATCTTAGTCCTTCTGATACTCTACTGGTTAACAGTAGTACTGTCCAATTAACTTCCTAGTTCTCCATTCATCATGTAAAAAAAGTAAATAATACCTATCACTTCTTATTACCCAGTAAATTAAAAACATTTCTCAGAAAAGGTATGACAAAGAAATTTGGAGTTTTAAAATGGTACAAAGTTAATTTATGATATTTCGTGTGTCACTACTTTGTGGTCAATTATACATATATGTGCCCTCTACATATAATTGTTGTAGATGGCATAAGGAAGAATTTGACAGACTGAATGATCTTGTAATAGCTTTCTAGTCCTGTGAGTTTATAAATCTATAATCTTATCTAACCATCTCTGAACCAAACTGCAGTAGATTCAGTCAGATTAATTCAACCCTTCTGACAATCAGTAATGATTATGAAGCTCAGGACTATGCCTTACTCATTATCAACTGGAGCCAGACAGCCCTTTAAAAATTTTAAATGGGATTTGATCAGATTTAGGAAAAGAAAAAAGTTATAATTTCCCATTTCTTTGTTCTTTAACTCAGCTGCCATACCTGATGATTTATAAGACGCTCAAATCTCTATTTTGATAATTATTTTTGCTTTATTTTAATTTTGTGTAGAATTTGAGTGGGAAATAATTATATGAAATTTAATGCTTAAATGACATTTGACATTTCTTCCTTAAGCTCAATGAAATTAACTTCCACGGCTTTATCAAAATAATAGTGTTTATTTTCTATAACAATTGAAATTCAGTATGTAAATTTTATATTCTTTTGAAAATGGTTACTTTTTGATCCATGTTTACTTGGAGCACCTGGAATTCTACTTGAAGAAAATAAATGTGTTCAGCTTTGACTGAATTACAAATAAGCAGTAGCATGATATCCCTTGCAGATGTTTTTGAGAGGCTAGGAAAAAGGAATCAGAAAATTTAGGAAGGCTAAAAATTATTTCTTCAATATTAAGGATAAAACTGATAATATTGTTTCAGATAAGAAGAATATTAAGAATTTGAATTTACACTGAATAATATAATATATATATATCTATTCTTATTGACAGAATCGTAATGACTATTAATTTAAATCATTTACAAATATACAGTGAAATCATTTCTACTAATCTCAGCAAATATACACTGTAGAGCAGTAAATTATGTTTTTGAAGTAATATCTGAGTCAAGGGGTTTGCTTTTATATTATAATACTTTGGAGTACTTGTGTGGCCTATTATTTGATTATTCAAAATAGAATGATAGGACAAAAATATCATTTTTTATTGCAGTTTGTGAAAATAATGCACAGTGTTACAATCAAATTGTGGTATGTTAGTTCTCAAAATTTCATATTCATTTGAAATATGGGTTTCTCCTCCCTCATGCCTCCACAACTCATCCTTAACTTCTTAGCAGGGTTTTCTTATGTTTTGAAAGGATGGAAAAAAATGAATTTATCTTATCAGCTGTGGCATACCCAAGTCCAGTCAGGTCATAAAACCAGGGTTATATAATATACTTTATCCTATTTCTCATCTCAACCAGTATAAAACAGTAGGCTAGTCTTAATACATTTTTTCCATTGCAAATGATAAATATTGTATTTCAGAGTAATGCAAATAATTCAGACCTCAAACGATTCAGTGAGACAAAGATTTAGTAATGAAACACAAAGACATAGTAAAGGAAATAATCTGAGATCTTTGAAAAAATATGAAGCCAAGTCACAAGATATGGAGGGAAATTTGTAACAGAAGTTGGGAAGGAAAATATTGAAATAATGAATCAGGAGTAATTGCTTAATAGCCAAATGTGTTAACAGCAGGCCTCAGGTATTGAGTCTAGAAAATAAATAAATTTAAAACTTTCCAGATACAGACCAAAGAGCAGCTAGTTCAAAATTGTCAGTTGTCTATGGGGGAAATAGTTGGGACAAAAATTGGAGTGAGATATGTGGAACACTTTCAGAAAAAGAAAATGGTCTAGAGTAAAATTTCTCCGACTTTGTTGTATAGACAAACAATTGGTGAAAAATTTTAATGTTCAAGCTACCCTGCATATCTGTCACTTTCTTGCTGATTTCCTGAGGTCTCTTCCTTGACATAAAATAAGTCTTATAAGATAGCTGAAATACCTTGCTAAGTGTGTGATGTTTTGGATGAGTCACTATAGGGAGTAATCAATAAACAGAGGTCAGTGTCAAAAGTCCCAATCTAGATACAGAGTCCTCTTTAATCTTTGCAGTGATATCAGTAGAAGTGACCAGTGCAAAATATCTAAGAGACATTTGTTAAGTGATGCTTATGGCATTTTAGCAAGGAAATTTATAAAAGCTTGAGAAGGTGGCAAGAAAAAAGATATTTAACATACTTACATGCTATTTTGCTATTCTCTGAACTTGGTCTATATCCATATACTGAATGTGGGGTGTGTGTGTGTGTGTGTGTGTGTGTGTGTGTGTTGAAAGGGAAAATAAAAATTAAAAATAAAAGTCTTAATTCTCCCTGTAGAGAATAAGGGAAGAGACTATCCTGTCTCTCTTTTCTTAGAACACTCATATTAGAATGTTTTAATTTTAAGTTCTTTCTCTATTTCTTCAAAATGTATATAAATCTTTTAGAGAGCTAATACGTTTTTTGCCAGATTTACAACCCAAAGATGTCTTTCTCATAGACATTTGAAATGTGATCATCAAGGAAGACAGGGCTCCTCACTCCCAGTTTCTGTGGGAAGGTGCAAGCCTAACTTTAGTGCGGGCCCTTCTCCAAGTTGCAAAAATACACCTTCCCTCATAAACACATAGGAGATTGTTTTTCCTTTGGATAAAGTCAATTAGCTAACACAAATAGTCACCCCAATTACAAGGTGAAGAATCTAGGATGAACTATGTGTGAAAAATGGTGTTGTCAAGTCCTCTTACTTGAGGACTAGTTATTATCTTCAGAACGTGTTTGTAATGGGTGGTATCTGCTTGGCTATGTGAAAGGGTGAAATTTTTTCTGTATTTGAAATCTGTTAGCAGATTACCTGTGTTGCACATCACAATCCGGGTCAATGCTTGTTCAAAAATATGACTGTTTTCTATCCTTTCCACCTTTGTGGAGAAATTATCTGGCTTCACAGGATATTTTATTTTTAATTATATTTCCCCAAGGGTGTTTGTATGAGATTTTGATTATATTTTTTAATTTAATTTTTTTAAAAAATTTGTTTTGATCTGCTCAAGCACTTTTTACTTCCTCCAGTTATTCCAAAGATTCACTTTTTTCATGATTTCATTTGAAATCATGAAGTGGCAAATACAGCTTGTTGTTTTTCTATATGCAAACAATGTTAACTTAGAGGAAGAGTCTCTATAACAAAGATTGCATGAGTGTAGGAAGATAAATCTTTTCTTCTTTCTATTTTTTTTTAATAAATCATACTCCCTAACCTAGTCTTTTCATTCTCCCCTCCAAGATAATGAGAGGACTAACACTTGACTCAAATCAATAATAGAGACACGAAAAGGGAACCCTCTTGCACTGTTGGTGGGAATGTAAATTCATACAGCCACTATGGAGAACAGTATGGAAGTTCCTTAAAACACTAAAAATAGAACTACCATATGACCCAGCCATCCCACTACTGGGCATATACCCTGAGAAAACCATAATTCAAAAAGAGACATGTACCACAATGTTCATTGCAGCACTATTTACAATAACCAGGGCATGGAAGCAACCTAAGTGTCTATCGTCAGATGAATGGATAAAGAAGATGTGGCACATATATACAATGGAATATTATTCAGCTATAAAAAGAAATGAAATTGAGTTATTTGTAGTGAGGTGGATGGACCTAGAGTCTGTCATACAGAGTAAAGTAAGTCAGAAAGAGAAAAACAAATACCATATGCTAACACATATATATGGAATCTAAAAAAAAAAAAAAAAAGGTTCTGAAGAACCTAGGGGCAGGACAAGAATAAAGAAGCAGACGTAGAGAATGGACTTGAGGACACGGGGAGAGGGAAGGGTAAGCTAGGACGAAGTGAGAGAGTGCCATGGACATATATACACTACCATATGTAAAATAGTTAGCTAGTGGGAAGCAGCTGCCTAGCACAGGGAGATCAGCTCAGTGCTTTGTGACCACCTAGAAAGGTAGGATAGGGAGTGTGGGAGGGAGACACCAGAGAGAGGGGATATGAGAATATATGTGTACATATAGCTGATTCACTTTGTTATACAGCAGAAACTAATACAACAATGTAAAGCAGTTATACTCCAATAATGGTGTTTAAAAAAAAATAATAGAGACATCGAAACTATACAAGTACACAGAAGCAGGAACTAAATCCTAATGAAAATTGTGCTTAGACTTAAACTACTTTGGGGTTTTAGAAAGTAATATGTTTCTTAAAAGTGGCAACCCCATCATGTCTATATAGTGGTTGCTTATAGTATTAATCTACTTGGAAATGTACTATTGGGTGGATGCCCTGAGATGTACTTAGAGAGCAGCCTCGCTCTATTTAAGTTTCTGTACATGTGGATAATCAAGGATAACTGCTACAGGAAATAAACATAAAGGACTTAAAACCATTTATACCTCCAAAGCTACCCTGTGACTGGCTTTATGTGCAATGTCAGTATAATCTGAGGAGATTAATTTTAAGTATTCACACCTCAACAAAGAGTCAAGGAGAATTTTTCTTTCCCCAGACCCAGAGGGAGAGGCAGAACAAACCAGATTAGCTTCTCTGGTATTAGTGCCTTAAATTAACACAATTCAATACAATATATTATCTTCCAAATCTTGGAAGTGTGCCACATTTAAAGACATAATATTCAGGAAGTAACAGTTGTTGCTAAGAAGAGTGTAAAGTATTCCACGGATATGGTGGAAGAAAAAGCAATAAAGAATCCACATGATTGATAAAATAAATCCATAACTGAAAGTGTGGTGTGGAATCAGGAGTACTGTAACTA
This sequence comes from Balaenoptera musculus, assembly GCF_009873245.2. Lineage (NCBI taxonomy): Eukaryota > Metazoa > Chordata > Mammalia > Artiodactyla > Balaenopteridae > Balaenoptera > Balaenoptera musculus. The sequence goes on from NC_045802.1 coordinate 38,036,198, forward strand.
CAAACAAGTCAATATTAAATGGGATGTTTGCCTAGGAAAAATAATTTTTTTTGGTCTCTGCTTGCTGTCAAATACTGTTGTGCATAGCTTGACTGAGTTTAGAGTATAACAGAGTAAGGAAAGATGGTTATAATGGCGTAAATATTTTAAAAGACTGAAAACATATAAATTTACTTTGTGACAATATTTTTCAGAAAAAGATTAAACATTACAATATAAGCTATTGTGGAATACAAATTAATTGTTTAAAATATAAGGAATATTGAGTAATTTAAACATATATCTCAACATTAATTAATTTATTTTACATATTTATTTCCTTTTGGTTTCTGGATTAGGATATATTTCTTTTGAATATGAGATCAATTTTTATATTTTTCCCTGTTAAAATCAAAGCATGCTCAATTTAGAACACTTAGAAAATAGAGAAATATATATAGGAAAACAAAAATTAATCAACATCCTACTATCCAGAAATGATGATTCTTAAAGTTTTTGTATATGTCCCTAGGGCATTTTTCAGTATTATAGGAATCCTTAAAATACCAATTGTTTTGTACCTTTTTTAAACCAATATTTTGGGAATCAAAAAATACTCTCTTTTAATTACAAGTTTGAATAAAGTTCACTCACATAGATTAAACTTTCTTTTATTTTCACCATTATTAGCCAATTTATACTTAGGCAGATAGATAGATAGATAGATAGTTTGTCTCATAAGATAAATATGAAAACGAGTAGAAAGTTACTCATTCCCCCACCACATCTTGACTTTCCTACTCTTGAGAATAGTGTTTTTGAGGGAGAAAAGAGCCATAAGGATAGTGCGATCCTACTTAAAGGACAGTGAAAGACTGGAAATATAATCATGAAGTGTAAGGATCATACCATGATGGTTGAGCACTGCAGGAAAGAAAGAATGAAAGAAGGGACCAAGATAAACTACGACCAAGATAAGACTATGACTGTGATGGAGTGCAAAAAATTCATGTGTGAGTTAAAGGTGAATGTATCTTGAGAGAGTTGGGCTGTTTGGGAATGGTAAAGGAGACTGTAGGTTTTAAATAACTTTTCATTACATTTTAAAATATGGCACTGTTCAAAGGCTGGAGGGTTGGAATTGAGCATCATAGTTTTATTGACATTACATATGCACATCCTTGTACATATATTTATACAGACATTTCTTATATTTTTAGAAAATTTTCTAAATATGGAATTTTTTATACAAATGTTTAAGATTAAAGTTAAGCCACATTAAAATGAAGATAATAGCATATCTAGAAAGAAAAATAATCTATTGACTTAATAGGCTACTGGGTTAGTTAAATAGTCACCATTTACTAGTGTATTTGTAGATTGGCTATTTCCAGATCTGATTGTTAGATAAATGAAAAAAGAAAGATTATCAAAGTCATAAATCATCTGTATTTTGATAGATTCATCTCAGATGAATTAAGTCACTTATCTAATGAATTATGTTGTTGATGTTCCTCAACATGAACATGCAGTTCTTAACTACACTTCTAAGATTCATCTGCAGAAGCATCAAAGACACCAAAGGTAATGAGGAGCAGCAGTTGCTGGGCAAATTATGATAATCAAGACACAAAGAATAGGAAGAGAAATTTGTTTTTTTATTTGAATATAGAATACACCAAGTGACCCTGGGTTTCTAGAACCAAGAGCAAACTATTTGGCTGAGGATACAGAGTCTATCATCTCTCTGGACAATTTCAGAATTGCCAATACTGAGAGTTTACTTGAGGCTTTGAAATAAGTGAAAGTGTGACAATGGATTGAATAAAAATCTCTATTTTTTATCTTCACTGATGGGTTGCTTCCAAAGTTGAAATGGACACATCTGTTAATTTTTATGAAGAATGCTCCTTCTACAGCTGTCTGTAAATTTCAGCAGAAGACTATGAGGGACCATGCAGAGAAACTGAAAAAAATCTGGTGGAATTGTATTTAGTCAGCACAAAAATCATGGGCTGTACTATCTGTGTGTGTTGATATGAATTAAAATTGATACCTACAATTTTACACTAGAGACAAAGCCTACTAATAATGCAAAAAACTCTACCTGTGTTACAAAAAATATTTAGATTACTTTAAAATAAAATATTTTGTTGACTTCCACTGGCAGTTTAAATTAACATTTGTGCAGTAAATACTGTGGTCCTCCATGCAAATCCCCTCTATTGACCTACATGTGGTTCCTCAATAGGAATTGACCTCCATCATGGGGCACCACAGCACCTGGATGATGTGGGAATACAATGGCCTGGTATGTGCCTCAAATGGGACAAGTCTGATAGGTCACTCAGCTCCCAGAGGAGGGGCCAAAGCCTCCATTGCAACCACATTGTGGAGTGTGTGCAGTCAATCTTACTTTCCTGTGATAACCAGTTTTATGTGTCAACTTGGCTAAACTGGTCCCTAGTTATTCAATCAGATACTAATCTAGGTGGTGCTGTGAAGATATTTTTTTCCATATTATTAAAGTCCATAATCAGATGAATTTAAATAAGGAACAATCTTAGATACTCTTGTTGTATCTAACTTAATTAGTTAAAAATGTGTTCAGAGCAGAGCCAAAGCTTTCTGATGAAGAAATTCTGCATGTGGACAAAACTGTAGCCTGTACTGAAAGGTCCAGCCTGCCCTTTCTGATGCCTTGCTCTGTGGATTTCAGATTTGACTATCCAGCCATGCCCCACAATTTCTTAAGTTGCTTTTTTGCAAGAAATCTCTCAAAACAGACCTACTTGATCTGTTTTGTTGGTTAAACCCTGAGGGATACACTCTCTCACATCCCTTCAAGCATGTCTCTCAAGAGAACTCCGATATACCATTTGCACATAACTCCAGAGAGTACAGCCTAAGACTGTACTCTGCTTTAATCATTCAACTTTTTTCACCAAATTTGTCCAATTCAATACCTTTTTGCTGGACCAGCAAATTTTATCAGTAAGTTTTATTGAGCAAGTTGATTTTAGGATTAACTTTGAGTAAAATTTTAGTTAACTAACTTTGTTTCAGGCACATCTTTTTTTTATTTCATGTAACTTGGAAATTAATGCTCAAATTGTTTTGTTTTTTTTTTTCCATTGTAACTCTATCCATCATTAGTGACAGATACTTTCCTCACAAGTTACAGTATTTTGTGTGATCTGCTTCAATGAAGTCCTCAATGTTACTTAAAACTACTTCAAGTTAACTGTCTTTTTTAATTCTTCATAGTGGCTATTTCAAAAATTTTCAATTATTCTCAATTTCCCATTCTCCTCAAGATGACTTACTTCTCTACTACTTCTTAAACAGAAATAGAAACCATCAAATTGAGATTCCACACTTACACCAGCACAGTTCTAGAAATCCTGTGATCTTTTCCCCTTCCTGTCATGATGAAAACACGAAGAACATTCCTCTCCTCTTGTCTAGATGATTCCTTTTCTTATGCATTGGGTCGTGTTTCTTGTTTGCTTGATGTCCTTGATCCATCCATTATTCTATGTCCCAATAGTATAAATTCCAATACCTTAAAAATCAACAGTCCTCTCTGTATTTCACAGTCATTTCTATGATATGACCTCAGACTTTATAAAAGAGTTGTCTACATTAGTTACTCAGCTCTTGTTTAATACCTAATATACCCCGGACACTAGATTGAGTAGTTTATTTTTAAGATCACTAGTGGCCTTAATGTTAAATAAACACTTTTTAGTCCTTGATACTCTCAAGCATAATTTTCATGAAACAATTTATTCTTAGGCTTTTTATACTTATAATTCCACTTCTACAGTGTTCTCCTTTCACTCATTCATTCAAAAATTTATTTCCAGTGTTTTATTTGGGGTCCTATTCTTGCTTTATTCTATACACTTTTCCTGAATGATTGCTATATTGTTTTATGTAGCATCTGTTTACTGTTAAAAAAAGCTCCATCCAAGATATCTGCCTAAATTTAATATCAACATAACCCACTGCCTACCGGATGTATTCATAGTGTACATAACCACATTTATCCTGGAAAATGTTTTCCATGTTGCATCTCTTATCTCAGTATATGCAAAATCCTATCCCCATTCATTTACCCTGGCTGAACATCTGGGGCTACCTTATAACGTGCCTAATTTTTTCACTTCTCACACGCAATCAATCAAAATAATTCTAATATGGAGAATTATCTATGGGACCCCGCATGTCCCTTTTGTAAATTTCTTTATTTTTAATAACTGGTCTTAATCTGTGGAAACCACTTATATTAGAAAAAAACTACTCTCACTTGCCTATTGAGATATCTCCACTTTTTCTGATTTTAAATATTTTCATTTAAATTTCCATGTTGATTCTTCTCTCTTCATGAGTCTTTCCTCACCTTACTCTTTCCTAGGATGAGAGCAAAGAAAAACATTATATTGGGGGGAAAAGCCTTGTATTTAATTGTTGCCTTTTGGTTTTCTGAGGATACACAGGATGGGCTGTTGGGCTAGTCTTGTGTATGGAACTCCTGTCTTGGTGTGCACTGGAGACGTGTGGTTGATTTATGAAGACACTGTTTTCATCTGCTGCTGAAATTCATTACTTCTGACAGAGAGAACATATATTCATGAGGTTCCTCTACTTTGTACCCTCATTTTTAGACACTAATCCTAGTCTAGTCTATTAGTTTTTTCACAACATCTGTACCTATCTTCCTATCCCCTACACATATTACAGTAACCAGAACATTCTTGAGAGTTCTTTGCACACCTTGCTGTATTTGAATGGAACTCAGTTTCTCTCTCAGTCATCATTAATTTAGTGCAGTGGTTCTCAATCAAAGGTGATTTTGCCCACCAGGTGATATTTGCCAATGTCTGGAGACATTTTTGATGGTCACATCTGGAGTGCAGTGTTACTGGTATCTAGTTGGTAGAAGTCAAGTATACTGTTGAACACACTACAACTTACAGGACAGCTCCCTACAAGAAAGAATTATGTGGTCTAAAATATCAGTAGTGTTGATGTTGATAAATTCTGCTTTAGAGTCATTCCATCACAGAATTTGGCATTATACAAAATGCAGAGCATCCCTGAGAGACTTCTAGATTCCCAGGCTGCTTCACTACTGGGGAACCAGCACCAATATTCTCAGCTTTAAATGTAAATGTAAAACCTATTTACATTTTTCTATAAGCTTGTTTTTGTCTATCTATCCACTCAGGTGGAACTCCTACAGTTCTCTCCCTCACTCTACATTCTTTCTCAATAATGCCAGGCCTTCAGGTCTATTGTCTAACTATTGATTTGAAAAACTGATTTTGTACCTTAAAGTTGGGCAACTGTTTCTTTGATGTACGTATTCTTCCTCACTCCACAACCTATCTACTCCCACAGCAGTGATTGCCACTGTCCCAGGTATAGTTCTTCAATGTTCATATAACTCTAAGTGCTTTGATGTCAGGGGATTTATTCTATTTACCTCTGTAGCTGTAGCCTTCACCTGGCACAGTGCAGGCACTCAGTATTTAGTGGATACATGAAGAATGGATGCATGGTGAACAATGGCATCATCTTCTGTCTCAAGTCTTTCGTATTTCTCTGATTTCTATTTTGTTCCTTTGTGTCCATTACCTGGCTACCTAGTAAGGAAGATATAATTTATCAATGTCTGAGACTCTGGCTGACTCTTTTAAGTAGTCTAGATCCTTAGGCAAACCCCCTTTCTTTGAAGTACTCCTATCCTAACATGCTGAAGAAACAAATATGAAATTTCATTTTTAATAGTACCTAGAAGAATACTCGGAGTCAAACTTGCTTTCCCCACCTCTAATTCTTTTCTTTGTCCGTCCTTCTTATACGCTGTTTCTCAGACCACAAATATTTTATTTTCCCTCATCTTATATCCTTTATATATAGTATATATATTTTTATTTAAACATATCTAATATATACTATATACTTATTTACTTCATACCACCTGCCCATATATCATTTGCCTCAAATATCTTCTTATCTCTCCTTTCTCTCAACCCTCTCACTCAACCTTCTCTAATCGCAGTCATTCTACTCTTTTATATCCTCTTCTAATTCCTTTTCTTTTATATCAATAGCACCTTATCTCTGAAGGAGTGTGAGTAGTTAAGAGAATGGGCTGTATACAGACTATGTAGGTTCAAATCTCAGCTCTGAATTGAGCATCTTGTGATGTAAGGCAAGTTATGTCACCTCATCTACAAAATGAGGATTAAAATTGCATTTTAGAAATAGGAGATTAAAGAGTAAAGGAGTTAATGTATGCAAAAATGCTTACAAGAGGGCCTGACACATAGTAAACACATCTTATACTCTGATTATACATATTAAAGACTGTTTATCTATCCCTCTTCCATATCTCACTTTATTTCATCTCTCTCTCTCTCTCTGTGTCTATCTCTCTCTCTCTCTATTTTACTCTTGTTTTCTACACACAACTTTTTCCCCTGTCATTCTCTCTCAAATTCTTCTAATTCTTACGCTTGTCATTTAAGAGTGTACAAAGCAATACATGAATAAGAAAACTTAATTGGTCCCATCACCAGACAGAGTAGAGACTACTGGATCTGAATGGGTTATTTGATTTCATTTTCTCTCTCTACATATAGGACAAAGTATTTTATTTAGTCCTCTGATTTTTGCTTTTGGGAATAAGGGTAGTAACATTTTGGACTTTAGGTGTATGCCCTCTGTTTCGTGATCTAGTGCATTCTATTTATCACTTCTGTGATTCAAATTAATTGTCTTGAATGATCTGCATTTTCTTATTTTATTATATATTAAATCTGCTACTTCCCATGGTGTCTTCTGCTATTTCTTCTCTAGAGTTTCTTTTTCCTTAACAAGTTCTCATAAACTATTTACAAATCTTGTCATGTTATAACTGAGTCTTCCTTACTGTCTTATTTTAGTCATTATCCACTTATAAAAAGAAGAGTCACATTCTAAGGCAGGTGGCAGGCTTAGAAACCTACATTATTAACAAAAATTGTACCTGGAAGTAATGGGTCATATTTGAAGAAATCCAGAACTAAACTCTCAGAGTTGATTTTCCTACATTTTCAGTCCAGCAAACACCCCAGAACTACTCCTCTTCCTAAGGAAAGAAACACATGTTGCCCTAAATACTTATGCTAACTTAGCATTATCCCTCTCATCATGAACTTAAGCCCTATTCCAGGGTTTTATCACATTCTTACCTATATATACTCTCTCTTTGGACAATATTCTCTACTGTTTGGGCCTATCCCACTATTTTGCTACTGGGAAATTGTTACTCCCCAGCATGCCTTTCCCACTGCTGTCCAAAATTTATATTTCAGAAAGATAACTTCAATTTCCTTTTCAGGTAGGTAGGCCACAGAATTCCCAACAATTCAGCTGGTTTGTATTTCAGTATTCTATCAATATAAATTCTTCAATTATTCAAAATTATTTTTAGTGGTCTCAAAGTTTCAGGAATAACTTAGTTCTCTTATGGTAAAGAGAGATAAATTCATCAGTAAATTGATTTCCAGAACTGTGGAATTGTAAAGATCACTTAAAGGTATTAGGATTAAGAAGATCTGATTTTATTTTAGTGAGCCAATTTCTGTTTTTCAAACAGAATGTTTTGAGGAACTCTAATTTTGGGGGAACTGGACACATCAAGTGATCATGGCTGAGACCAAGGGATTTGAACTTCTTGTCATCATCAAACAATTCACCTTCTACTGGTTTCTGCCTTGAGCCCTCTTTCCTGCTCCGCAAATGAGCAGCAATCGATTGATCGTGAGCCCTCTCTGAATACTGAACTTCAATGGTAATTTAAACGAAATGTTTCCTGAATCCCTGCAGAAGCTGAATCCCTTCAGAAGCTCTTATAAGCAGTTTGAAAACTACTGTTCTAATTTAAATCTTGTTTTCCTAAAATGGAGAATGAGACATATACATGGTTAAGTGACTTATTAAAATTATAAAAAATAATAGCAAGGTTCCTTCCACCATATTATTCAGTGCATCTTTTGACAATCACTAGATCAAATCAATTTAAGTAGAAACTTTATGTTGAAAGAGAAAGAGCAAAATCTTTTCTAATTAGAAAGATTCAACATAAAACAAATTTTATTTGTTAAAAATAAGTATTATCCTTTAAAAAGTTGTTATTTTTAATGTTTTTTTCCGTGCCTGTGTTTTTAAATTTATAATTATCGTGTATACAAAAAATGTTTTATTTTTGTATAAAGGATAGCATGCATGATAAAATTTGAAGAATGAACAACTATGGCAGAAGTTTAACATTAGCTGCAAGCTATTCCCTCTTCCTTGAAGATATTATTAGTTACAACATTTTCAAATCAAACTTATTACATTCCTGGGCTGTGCTTTGCTTCTCACTCTTTGCAATTTACTTTTGGATATTCACATATGATATATTTGTCTGTAGCTACTTAACATCTCATGATACTTATTTCATATCATAAATATCTCAAATATATTTGAGAGTCCAAAAGAAAATGGCAAGCTTTAGGAAAAAAGTCTAGTCTCTAATATATATAGATATTTTAACCAAAAAATACATAATATAGGATCTCCTAAGTTTTATATTGTTTTCTTTTAATAACTTTGTCAGCAATCTTTAAAACCTAATAACAAAGTCATAGCATTTGGCATTTTAGTATATCATCATTGAGCATGCCATGTATAACCCATCTTCAGAATGTTCTGTGAATGCCTTTTAATGACTCCAAAGAAGTTGGTTGGTATAAAACAAACTGAAATAAAAGCCTTTGGCAAATTGTTGATGTTTTGATCACAGCTGATGTGAGAAATAAGGACAAGTTGTTTATGACAATCCCACAAGAATACTTCACATGATACATGAAATATAAATGTAAAACTGACAGAAACCTAAGTTAAAGGACATTTGACATAAGAACCATATTTCCACAGTTTGCTTGCTTATACCTTTCTTATCATATCTAACTTGAGTAATATTAGTTGAGCAGAAAAATATATATGAATATAATTATTGCTTTGGTACCTGAGGTTTATAAAGTTAGTTAGCACACTAACATTAAAACAAGACCATCCAATCTGACTACACAATCAGAAATTAAGCGTTTTTCATTAAGTTGTGTTGCCTTTCCATTATAGTACTATTTTTTTCTTTTGTTTGCCCTTAAATTTATTTCTACCTCCAGCCTCGCTTTTCTTCATCCTTCTGCATGAAAGCCACAAAAAGCATTTTAATAAATTCATATTCAATACCATGCTAATCAATATTTCTTTTAAAAAATACTCATTATTTTGGGTACTATGAATGGGTAAATGATATATGCAGAATTTTATTTCACTCTAACAATGATTAAAACTGTCATTGCTTTCCTTTTAATGTAAAAAATAGCTTTTAATATAGCTATCTGTTAAATTTTTGTTTTCATTACATTAGTTTTTACACAGATTTCTGAAATGTACTCCTTAAATTTCCTTAAAATGTTTTATATTTAGTGCTATTTTAGAACAATTTCTGTTTTACATTTATTTCCACTATGTAATACTTAGGATGGGAAACCAAGGATACGAGTATATATTTTTGGGTGTGTCTGTATGTATGAAAAATAAAAAAGAAGAATGCATATCTTTGTGATGATAAACCATAAGTATATGTGTGTGAAACTTATCCAATAGATAAGCTATGCCATCCATTTTAACAAAATATATTTGTCTTCTGAGAGTCTGAATACTTTTATAAATGCAAATGTCCCCACAGATGATTTTATATAAGATTTAGTTTAATTTATTCAACTGCATATAAAGATTGGTTTGGCATTTTCTTTTTGTGTCATATGATGTGATAGCATCATATAAAGATACAGAAATACCTGTCTAGGGTGACAGAGCTAAAAAGTTATGTAAGAGGTTTCCAAAACACAGATCACATGTTTGTATTGTAGTTTAGTATCTTCGTTTTTTTATTTGACAAAAAGAAACATAAAACTTGAAAGGTTGTTTCATGTTAGAGTTTTTGTAAGTCATACCTACAAATTCCTGATCCTCCTCTCTCTTTAAGCTGTCAGATATCCCACTGGGTGTTCTTGCTGATGTCTTATTGAAAGCCTCTCCACGTGTTTCCAAGTGATGTGAAGTCTGTGAGGTGAAGAAACATAAATTACTCCTTTTTACTGAAGGAATTGCATTCTCACAAGGTTCAGAAATAAATGTGTTTCCTAATAAATTAAAAATGAGAGATGATAGCAAAATGCATTATTTTAATTCAATTTAATTTAACTCAGTTCAATAAAATTAATTCATCACCTGGTTTGTGCAAAGACCACTTTGTTTCCACTTCATCTTGAAGATGAGTTTTCTTAATCAAAGAAAAAAAATAGGGACTTCCCTGGCAGTCCAGTGGTTATGACTTCACCTTCCAGTGCAAAGGGTGTGGGTTCAATCCCTTGCTGGGGAAATAAGATCACACATGTCTCGCAGCCAAAAAAACAAAAGGTAAAACAGAAGCAATATTGTAAGAAATTCAATAAAGAATTTAAAAACGGTCCACATCAAAAAAAAAAAATCTTAAAAAAAAGAAAAATATAAACAACAAAAAAAGAACTTTTCACATACACCAACAGGGAGGAAATACTTGCTACAATAGCTGTAAAACTGAACTGAAAAAAAACAATAAGAGGAAGGTTTATAAGAGTACTGAAAAGATGTATAATTGCATAATTTCAAAGTGAAATAACTGAAGTAAAATGAGCATTGAGATCAAATATTTGATAACTTTAGTAAGAACATCAAATAAAAATTGGGAATAAAACAATCACAAATAACATGATAATCAATGTCTAAATGAAAACCATTACTAAAACATATTGTATACAATGACTGATCATATTCATATCCATTACATCAGCAAATATATATTAAAACAGTAACATCAATCTGAAATCTGAACTTTTGTCTTAACATTGAACACTTTTAAGAAAATGACTTCATCAATTCACCTTTATAAGATTGCTTTTTAAAAGTGTTAAAAATTGTATTAGTGTTATTTTCATGTCCAGTAAACTGGGTTTTGTTAAATTTTTGAAGTCTTAAATGCAAAAATACAACTTCTGATGGATGTTTCTCCAGTGCATTCAACATAAACATTTGAAAAAATAATTTTTGTTGTTGTTGCTGTTTAAACTAACAGAAAAAAAAAAAAAAAAAAAAAAAAAAAAACCCCAGAGCTTTATGTTGCAATTTTACTTCTAAGAGATGCAGAAGATTAGGATAGGGTATAAGCTTCAGTGTCAGGAAGATATAGGTTAGATTCCAAGTTTAGGTAGTTTATCAAGTTTGAGACTAGGTCATGTTACGTACTTTTTCTTTCCCTTTATAGGGTTACTCTTCTATAAAGCACGTAATGATATTCCTGGTGTTCAATGGTTCAATAACAATATATCTCTCTTACCCTCCTAAGTGGAACCAGTTTAGGCAAAAGATTCAGATAGGTGGAGATCAAAATATATTAATTAATATAATAAAATAATAACAATGATGATAGTGGATAACATTTGCATATCATATATTTTACTTGCGTTCTTTTTCTAATTCCTTTGCATGTATTAATTTAATAACCCCTCAATTCTATCAGTATTAATCATGCCAAATTTGCTTGCAGAACAAGAATGTGATCTGTGGCCAAAAGGACTTGAAAATACTCAACACTTCCATTATCCTTTTCTTACACCCTCCCTCACCAAACACACACACATACATACTCCAGTCCTAAATTATCCATTTCATCATAGGCAGAACTGGATAACTATAGACTGTTCCATCGTTAGTTGGTAAGACACTCACTCATAGTTGAGAAAAATAAGCATTTCCTTAGGACATGTCACCCATTAGATATCGACTGTTTCTTCTCTCTCTTTTTACAGGTAGATGATATTTTCTTATATAGAAACATGGGATATATGTAGAGAAGATGAAGATACCTGAATTACTCCTCCCAAATAATTCTTCCTTCCATGCAAACATGAATAAAGTGACATAACGTTTTCCTCTAAAGAACAGATACTCAATAAACTGAATCTATTAATAATATGGACAAGTCCACAAACATTTCAGGACACTTTATTTTGTAGATATTTTTAACTTCTAGATAATTCTTCCCCTTGGATATGAGTATAAAAGCAGTTACTTAAATCTCTGAAAATATTTTTAAAATATATATGCTTGAATACATTTTATGAAATGTTTCTCATAACCATATGTAAGACATAAGTGAAAATTCATAAGAAGTTTATTATCTCAGATATTTAAAATGTCCTATGGAGAGAAAAGATAAATTAAAAACATAAGAAATGTGAAGAAAATCTATTATTTTCCTTTTTTGAGGTATTTTTCCAAGCCACATATTGTTAGAAATGGTTATCAACTAGGTGTCTATAACTAATTGATATTATTCTTATAAGAGTCAAGGCTTTACCTAAAATTCATTCTAAGTACTCAATCACTCTAAAACACTCATTCTACTTAGGAGTTAAAAATATCCTTATCACTATCCCAGTCAGAAAAGTTTTGATTATGTATTTAAACCTATATTATTTTTTCTGTTTTGCAATAACTTTGTGAGTAAAAGACCCAAATATTTAGCTAATTTTAAAATACAGGATTTAAAAATAGAGGAATTAACTTTGATTATCTAATTGTCTGAACAGAGCAAGTAACATCCATAGTACTCTCAAATCATAAATGCTACTGTACAGTTGTAAAATCAGAAGAAAATATTTATTTGCACATGAATTTGCACAGCTTAGATGATTTTACCCCATACAAAATGGTTTTAACTTTTCACTGAGTAAATTAAAGTAACTTAAATTGTATATCATCAAAACAATCCCATAGTGCCTGATGTCGTAGCTTTTAAAATAATGTAGAGTTTAGTAATCATAATAACTTTAAATGACTTCATTAGTCGGTATGTATTTTTGAATATTTTATTATATTTTGGTTTTAACATTGTTTAGTCAATTAACATAATTACTTTAATAATAATAGCATTATCTGTTTATTCTCAGATAATCATAAAAAGTAGCAAAATGTAGAACCCCCAGAAGTGTTCTACTAATACACTTTTATAATGACTTAGACACACATTTCTTCAGAAAATAACACAATTTCTGGGAGACAGTAATACTAAACTATGCTTAATTTATACACACTCCACTACTGCAAAAAACTGTTTACAAGAAAAAATTATCTGATATTAAGAATCTCCTAGTATTTGCACTGCATGATAAATTCTTACACTATGGAAAGCATCTTACCCTCAACTTAAAAAAAATGTACTTACCTTGCTATTAAATACAGCAGAATGTTTTATTTGTGTGGCTTAGCTCTAGAGAGGAAAATTAATCAAGATACAAGTGAGTGGAAATGAATTCCACATCATATTCAATTGTTATTGAAGTTATTTAAATGGAAAAAAAAACCTATGTGCATTATAATTAGTATAATTTATACCAAAGCTAGCTTTTAAAATACTCTGATATGAACTATCAAATCATGCATGTGACCATGCAGATTTTGCAGTGAAAAACTAAGACATCACTTACTAGAATTGAATAAAACGTTATTCAGTAGTAAGTATTTTGATTCCCAAAATTTCATTTGACTTATTTCTCAAAATATTTCCATCATAGAGGTAGAATATTGATTGTTGGAAGTCTTGTTTGTTTGATTGATTGTTGCCTTGACATTGCAAGTGTGGGCAGGCAAGTAATGTTTACCTCATCTTGAAGCTTGTTGAGAATGCAAAATTTCAAGACCTACTCCAGACCCTTTAGATCAGAAATTACATTTTAATAAGATCTGGAGTTGCTTTCATATGTGCATTAAAGCTCTGTAAGCATTGCATTAAGGAATGTTGGGAATATGTTGCTTTACTTTCTTATCTGATAAATTTTGTGTATAAAACAAAATAAGCCCTACCACAAGTAGAGTAAAATAATATATGTAAATATATATAAACATGTATATGAATACATATCATATGTATTTATGCATATTAAGAGATGTAAGAGAACTCTATGCATTACTAAAATGTATTCAAAATATCTATGTTTATATACAATATTTATAATGTTTGATAGGTGGCTCTGGTGGCAAAATTGTGAAAAAGATAGACACTGACCTTGCTATCAAAGAGCTTACTGGTTAATAGGAGCAATACAGTAAACTATAAGGGTACTGAAAGTGTCACTGATCTGGGACCTTGAGGTTCAGGATAGACTCTGGGTGCAGAACTCAAGGAGTTGCTAATATGATATAAAAATCAAATTTTAAAGAAAAATAGGAATTAAATAGTATTTCTAGGATTTTTGTTGAGCAACTGATGGGTGTCATCATTTATGAAGATTGATAAATTTGGGAAAGAAATGGTTAAAGATAAATCAATATATTTAACAGAGACTCCAAGTAGGCAATTAGGTACATGAATGTGGAGTTCGGTAGAAAGCCAGAGTTACAATTTTTTGAGTCATCAGCACATAAATAACATTTGAAGCTGTGGAACAGAATGAGATTATCTGGTGATGCTATGTAGAGAGTAAAAATGGAACTTTAGGCTAATCTTTAGCCCACTACTACCTAGAGATGGAACAAAGGAGGCACATTCGATGAGAAAAACAAAGAAAAAGCAGCCAGTGAAATCATAAGAAAATAAGGAGAATGTGGTTACAAAGTCCAAGAACAAAGTTATTTTTCAAGAAAGAGCAAATGAATCTCTTGAAAGAGAGAACAGACAATAAGCCAATAAGAAAATAGATTATTAACTTTGTCTGCCTTTGAGACACTGAAGTTCTTAACAAGAGTAGTTTTGTAATAGGTGTGATGAAGTTGAATACAGATTGCAATGGGCTTAGAAGACAGGTGAGAAAATGAATAGAAAATGAATGAAAACTCCTTAAAGTTGTGTTGTTAAAGGGAGAAAATAATTGGGTAGAAGCCATAGAGATTCTTTGAGTTGAAGAAATTGTCCCTGAAGAGAAAAAAATAATATGACATATTCAGATAATAATCTTTATCATTCAGCTTCCTGGAATTTGAATAGAAAGAGAGAAGTGACAGAAGATATGAGTAATTAAGCAAAGGCCAGATTATGAAGGGACTTTTAGGTCTAATAAGAGTATGGAGTTCATTCAGTGTAATGAGAAGCCACTGACATGTTTTAAGCAGAGGAATGACATGATCAGAATTTGGTTTAGGAATATCATTCCTGCTGCAATTGAAGAATATATTAGACAAGTGCAAATGTGGAAAAAGATGGACTGGTAAGAGGATGTGTGGTAATCAAGGTGAGAGAAAGAAATTACTTCAACTAGGGTTGTGGAAGTAAAAGTGGAAAGGGGTGGAGGGATTGGAGAGAAATTTGGGAATTGGAATTAAAATAACTTGTTGGTAGAACATAGGGGGTGAAGGAAGAGAAGAGTAAGGGTGATGTTTAGATTCATGACTTAACTGATTGACTAGACTAAAAGTTATAACATTCATGGGGTAGGGAACATTTTAGTAGCAAAAGGTAATTTCTTCTGCGTTGTTCAATCTGTTTCTTACTTGCTTATGGCACCCCAGCAGTATTATCGAGTAGGAAATTGGTATGTAGAGATCCTGAAATGGAAAAATAAGTATAAGATATAGTAGTAATGGGTCAGGAGTGGATGAAATATCCAGGGAGATAATGTAGAATGAAAAATGAACCTAGGAGAAAATTTGAGAATTTATCAATGTTTAAAGGGAGGAAGAGAGTAATAAGAGAGTTTACGCAAGCAGACATGTATAGAAACTATCAGAGCATCGATATATAGATAGCATCAGTATATATGTAGCACCAATCTATAGAAGCAGAAACGCTAAATAAACTGTAATTAATATCTTAATTATGAAAACAATATTTTCCTATTCTCACATGACTAAGAAAATAATTGTTTACTCATGAGATTTTAACTTTTTTACATACTAAATTTTTTAAAAACCTCAAATTTGCCCACTTAATGGAAATTATTCTTATATAAATATAGATGAGCCTTGCTCAAACCTTCCTTATGGCCAAAAAGTATACATTTTTCAAATTTACATCACCCTTCAAAAACATTTCAAATTATCTCAAAATATTATAATGCCAAAAAAGTTTGGGTGTATATTATAATGATGAAAAAGAGAAACTTAATTTATATTTGTGAAAGCTGTGCTTTGAATAGCAAATAGAATTTTGCTGAATTTAAATCACATAAGGAGACATGGTTTATGCTAGTATGGTAATATGTAAAATAGATAGGGTTTATCTTGCTACAATTACAATTAAATTGTAAATTTTACAAATGTAAAATGTTTAAATGCATTGTTAACATGATTTAAATTTGGTAGAATTTTTTTCACTAATTTGCAGAGTTTTATGAGAAAGTAATCAAGCATCACAACACCTTGTATTAATAAAGTACTATTATTTCATTTTTTAAAATGAGGACACTGAACCACATACTAATTAATTTGAGAAAATGAAGAATTAATGAGAGCAGTGACTCCAGCTTTAGCAAGGCAAACTGACAACAAACACACAGCTGTAATTTATGCACTTCACTTTTAGCTTAGTAGGTGTAAATTCTATGACGATTATGATCAGTACACTATAGAAAAGTGACCTAGTTTCTTAGTTCTAAGAATTGAAAAGGTGACTCGTTACTATAAATGGTTCTCCACAGGGTTCAACAACTTTTTGCCCAAAATCATGTTCTCCCTGCTTCTCAATACCATATATTGAGAATGATAAAAATGTGTTGTCAGAGAAAGGCACATTAAGGTATGCTCTATGGTTAACTAATTTTATTAATTTAAGTTAGTCATGCAACTTAATATAAGGCCACGAGTCTTGGGCTTAAAAGAAATATACCTTGTGGTAGGTGCATAACTACCTATCAAAAAGTATTTTCATTAAATATTGCTAGAACCTGTCTATTTTTTAAATTAAATTTGACTTCTATATTGGGCTCTTCCCTGAAATTTCACCTTGGTACTTTACATATTCGTAAAATCTTATAAGTGTAGTGTTCTTTCATCTATATACTGTCCTCCAACCAGAATTTGATTTTTAAACCCAATGTCACTACCCAGTAACTGTTCCCTCCTGCTCACTGACAGATAAATGTATCCTATAGAAAGAATATCCCTAGACTCCCTCCTTCTCTCCTATCCACTTTTTCAGAAATCACTAGCATTTGGCCCTTCTCTGCTTTAATGATAACCACACACATACACTTCAGGTACTTGGATAATTAGACAGAACCATATTTGTTCATGGAAGCTGCAGGTCAGCCCTCTCAGAACTTATACTAATGGGTCAATATATAGGATAGAATCTTGTTTCTTATGCCAGGAATTACAATGCACTGAACTTTGCTGTGCTCTGAAGATTTCTAAAGCTAAACTTACTAAAAATCACTACTATGCTGGGACTATAGACATGAAAGGATAAAATTTCTATTTCTGCCCCTGGGACCTAGCAATCTAATTTGCATAAAAGAAACAAAATATAAAACAAAATGTCTCTAAAATATGTTTTTTAAAAGTCAACAAATTAACATATTTTGGCCATCTGTTATACTATCAGCTAAATGCTAAACACTTCAGCCAAAATCTATACATTTCCTAAAGCGTACATGTTTAAAGTCTTCACAAAATAGTGGAGAAGATATATGTATAGAATAAAAAGTTATGGTATAGAACCATATTACCCAGTACGGTAGCCACTATCCACATGTGGCTATTTAATTTTTTTAATTAAACTTTTTATTTGAGATAATTGTATATTCACATACAGTTGTAAGAAATAATGCAGAATAATCCCATGTACTCTTTACATTGTTTTTCCCAATAATAACATCTTACAAAATATTTCAAAACAATATCTAAGATATTGATACAGTCAAGATATAAACTATTTTCATCACCATAAGGCTCTCACAGGTTGGCCTTTTATAGTCAGACCCATTTACCTCCTACCCCAAACCCTTTTTTTTTTTTTTTTTTTTTTTTTTTTTTTTTTTTTTTTTTTTTTTTTTTTTTAGCTACTTTATTTATTTATTTATTTATTTTTTTTGGCTGTGTTGGGTCTTCGGTTCGTGCGAGGGCTTTCTCTAGTTAACGGCAAGTGGGGGCCACTCTTCATCGCGGTGCGGGGACCGCTCTTCATCGCGGTGCGCGGGCCTTTCACTATCGCGGCCCCTCCCGTTGCGGGGCACAGGCTCCAGACGCGCAGGCTCAGTAGTTGTGGCTCACGGGCCCAGCTGCTCCGTGGCATGTGGGATCTTCCCAGACCAGGGCTCGAACCCGTGTCCCCTGCATTAGCAGGCAGATTCTCAACCACTGCGCCACCAGGGAAGCCCCCCAAACCCTTTTTAATCATTTAAGACCACTAATCTGTTTTCCACTTCTATAATTTCATCATTTCAAGAGTGATGGAATCATACAATAGGCAATCATTTGTGACTGGATTTTTCCACTAAGCATAATTGGCAATTTGTCCAGGTTGCTGCATGTTTCAATATTTTATTCCTTTATATTGCTGAATAGCATTCCTTGGTATGGATATAACAAAGTTTGTTTAACAGTTTACCAGTTGAAAGCTAGTTGGATTGCTTTCAGTTTTGGGCTTTTAAAAACAATAAACAACTGTGTTATCTGTTTTTGTATGAACCAAACAGAAATCTGCATTTCTCCAGGGTAAATAACCTAGAGCATAATTACTGAGTCAGGTCATACAGCAATTACATAATAACCTTTTATTTTTCTTTCTTTTTCTTTATTTTTTTTAACAACTACCAAACTTATTCAAAACTGTATGAGTGATCCAATTTCTTTGCATCCTCACCAACATTTGACACTGTCAATAGATAGATAGATAGATGATAGATTTTCATTTAGGTATTTCTGTAGCTTTTCAGTATTTTTTTTTCCTTCAGCTATGCTGCAGTTTTGTTGTTTGGTGCTTACACTAAATAACATATTATATATTAATAAACTTATTTATTTATTTCCCCTTATTTAAAATACTTTCAACCTGATGATACTCTATAGAAGTAAAATGTATGACAGAAGGGAAAGAAAACCATGGGTGTATGCTGTTGTAAGGTTTGTTCACTCCAGGTTATGTGGTATAATATCACTTGGTAAACTGATAAATTTAAAGTGCTTACTAATAGTCATAAAACAATCAATAAAAGAAAGCAACAAAGAGGTAATAAGTAAATCAAAAGACATAAGATCGAAACAAAGAAAAAAATACTCAATTAATTAAAAAGAAGGCAGAAAAGGAAAACAAAGAAAAGATGTAACAAATAGTAGAATGGTAAATTTTAACTAAACAATATAAATACTCACATTAAATGTAAATGTTGTAAAATCCCCAAATGAAAAGCAGAGATTGTAAGATTGGGATGAAGAAAGCAAGACCCTAATATATGTTGTCTTAAAAAAACTCACTTAAAATATGAAGATATAAATAAGTTAAATATAGGAGGATTGAAAATGGTACACCATACTAAGACTGATCTAAAGATAAAATGATTGGCTGTCTAACAATACAAGAATAAAATTCAGAACAACTGATTTTCCAGGAGGTGGTCATTTCATAATAAAACTAAAAGCTGATTCTTTAAGAATATAAATAAAACTGATAAAACTCTACCCAAATGATCAAGAAAAAATGGAGAGTAGTTGCAAATGACCAATTTCAGAAAAGATAAGGGGAATATTCTTTGTGATTCTACAGGTATTAAAAGGTAATAAGGGAATATTATAGGCAATGTTATTATAATTTCAACAAATATGATTAAATGGACAAATTATTTAAAATAATAAATTATCAAAGCTAACTCAAGAAGAAATAGTTAAGCTTAATAGTCCTACAGCTAATTAAAATTGAATTTTTAGTTTCAAACTTTCTCACAAAGAAAACTCAAGCCCAGTTGACTTCTAGTCAAATCTATCAAATAGTAAGAAAAAGAGAATATTAATTTTCTAAAAACTATTTCAGAAAACTGAAGAGGAGAGGATACCTCTAATCCATTCTGAGTTCAGCATTACTCTGATAACAAATCCAGACAAAGGAATTCCAGAAAATGAAACTACAGACCAATAAAATTTAGAGCTACCCTATGGTCCTGCAATCCCACTCCTGGGCATATATCCAAAGAAAATATAATTTGAAAAGATACACTCACCCCAATGTTCAAAGCAGCACTATTACAATAGCCAAGACATGGCAACAACCTAAGTGTCCATTGACAGCTGAATGGATAAAGAAGAGAAGAAGATGTGGTATGTATATATATATATATATATATATATATAAAATGGAATATTACTCAGTAATAAAAAAATGCCATTTACAGCAACATGGATGACCTAGAGATTATCATACTAAGTGAAGTAGGTCAGACAAAGACAAATATCATATGATATAGCTTATATATGGAATCTAGAGAAAAAGATACAAACAATATTAGTTACAAAACAGAAACAGACCCAACAACATAGAAAACAAACTTTTGGTTACCAAAGGGAAAGGGGGGAGTGATAAGTTAGGAGTTTCGGGTTAATATATGCACACTACTAAATATAAAATAGATAACCAAAAAAAGACCTACTGTATAGCACAGGAAACTATACTCAATATCTTGTAATAACCTATAGTGGAAGAGAAAGTAAAAAAATTATATATATATATATATATATATATTTATATATATATGTATAACTGAACCACTTTGCTGTACATCTGAAACTAACACAACTTTGTAAGTCAACTATATTTCAATACAAATTTTTAAACATATAAAAGTCTCTCAAAACTGAATTATAAAAGAGGTTTGGGGGCTTCCCTGATGGCGCAGTGGTTGAGAGTCTGCCTGCCAATGCAGGGGACATGGGTTTGTGCCCTGGTCTGGGAAGATCCCACATGCCGTGGAGCAACTAGGCCCGTGAGCCAAAATTACTGAGCCTGCGCGTCTGGAGCCTGTGCTCCGCAACAAGAGAGGCCACGATAATGAGAGGCCTGCGCACCACAATGAAGAGTGGCCCCCACTTGCCGCAACTAGAGAAAGCCCTCGCACAGAAACGAACACCCAACACAGCCATAAATAAATAAGTAAATAAATTAAAAAAAAAAAAGAGGTTTGGCCAAGATGACAGAGTAGGAAGACCCTGAGTACACCTCGTCCCACAGGCACACCAAAATTACAACTACTCATAGAGAAACTATCTATTATAACAACCTGAAAACTAGCACACTTTCCACAATAAAGATATAAAGAAGGAAGCACAGAAACATGGGTAGGAGGGGCAGAGAAATGCATTTTGAACAAAAATCTCATCCCCAGCTAGGTTACCCACAAATGGCAAGATAATCACAACTGCAGAGGTCCTAAGAACAAGCCAGAGGTCTGAGCCTCACATCAGACTCTGCATCCCAGTGGTCCTACAACAGGAAGACAAGACTCCAGTACATCTGGCTTTGAAAACCAACAGGGCTTGCATAAGGATAGCCAGAGTGCTGTAAGAGATGGAGACTATGTTCTTAAAAGGGTGCATGTAAACATTCACAAGCTCCAAATCTCAGCACAGAGGCAGTAATGTGAAAGAAGCCTGAGTCAGACTCACTTGATCTTAAAGAGCTTTCCAGAGAGGCATGAGGCAACAGGGACACCCCTGGTGACATAAATGGTGGTGCAACCATTTTGGGGAGCTCATATGGCCATGAGGATACAGGTGCTGACAAACACCATTTTGGAGTTCTTTCTGCAGACTATTAGCACAAAGGGCTTACCAAAACACCAGTGGGCTGACATCAATCTTGGCCCTTGCAGGCCCCACAGTCAGGTTCCTATTGATTCGGCATCACCCACCAATGGGCCAAGAACCACTGCATGAGCAGTCCCTGGCAGCCAGGGACTGAGGGGCATCCCTGCCTACCAGCATGCTCACAGTAGTCAGACCAGCCAGAAAAGAATGGCCCATGCAGCCCACATAGAAGGCACCCAAAGAGCATATAGTTCTGGTGACCAGAAGAAAGTGAGCTTCATAGGACTTCTCCTACGTAAGGCTACTTATCTATTACCAGAAAATGTAAATGACCTACCTAATATATATATAGATATAGATATAGATATAGATATAAAAACAGAGAATTAAGCAAAATGAGGCAACAAAGCATGTGTTCCAAATGAGGAAACAAGATAAAACCTAAAAATAAACCAATAAAAACCAAAAAGCCAACAAACAAAATAATGAAGTGGAAAAAGCAATCCACCCAATAAATAATTCATGATACTGATCATAAGCTGCTCGATGAACTCAGGAGAAGAATGGATGAACACAGTGAGAAGCTTCTAGAAAGAGCTAGAAAATACAAGGAAGAACTGAACATAGATGAAGAATATAGTAACTGAAAATATACACTAGAAGGAATCAACAGTAGAATAGATATTACAGCAGAATGGGTCAGTGAACTGAAAGACAGAGTACTGGAAATGACCCAAGGTAAAGAGAAGAAAGAAGGAACAAAGATGGCGGAGTAGAAGGACGTGCTCTCACTCCCTCTTGCGAGAACACCAGAATCACAACTAGCTGCTGGAAAATCATAGAAAGGAAGACACTGGAACTCACCAAAAAAGATACCCCACATCCAAAGACAAGGGAGAACCCACAATGAGACGATAGGAGGGGTGCAATCACAGTAAAATCAAATCCCATAACTGCTGGGTGGGTGACTCACAGACTGGTGAACACTTATACCACAGAAGTCCACCCACTGGAGTGAAGGTTCTGAGCCCCACGTCAGGCTTTCCAACCTGGGGGTCTGGCAATGGGAGGAGGAATTCGTAAAGAATCAGATTTTGAAGCCTAGTGGGAATTGATTGCAGGACTTCAACAGGACTGAGGGAAACAGAGACTACACTCTTGGAGGGCACATACAAAGTAGTGTGTGCATCGGGACCCAGGGGAAGGAGCAGTGACCCTGGGGGAGACTGAACCAAACCTACATGCTAGTGTTGGAAGATCTCCTGCAGAGGCGGGGGGTGCCTCTGTTTCACCATAGGGATAAGGACACTGGCAGCAGAAGTTCTGGGAAGTAATCCTTGGCGTGAGCCCTCCCACAGTCTGTCATTAGCCCCAACAAAGAGCCCAGGTAAGTTCCAGTGTTGGGTTGCCTCAGGCCAAACAACCAACAGGGAGGGAACCCAGCCCCACCCATCAACAGTCAAGTGGATTAAAGTTTTACTGAGCTCTGACCACCACAGCAACAGTCAGCTCTACCCACTACCAGTCCCTCCCATCAAGCCTCTTAGATAGACTCATCCACCAGAGGGCAGACAGCAGAAGCAAGAAGAACTACAATCCTGCAGTCTGTGGAACAATAACCACATTCACAGAAAGATAGACAAGATGAAAAGGCAGAAGGCTATATACCAGATAAAGGAACAAGATAAAACCTCAGAAAAACAACTAAATGAAGTGGAGATAGGCAACCTTCCAGAAAAATAATTCAGAATAATGATAGTCAAGATGATCCAGGACCTCGGAAAAAGAATAGAGGCAAAGATCAAGAAGATGCAAGAGGGGCCTCCCTGGTGGCGCAGTGGTTGAAAATCTGCCTGCCAATGCAGGGGACGTGGGTTCGAGCCCTGGTCTGGGAGAATCCCACATGCCGTGGAGCGACTGGGCCCATGAGCCACAATTGCTGAGCCTGCGCGTCTGGAGCCTGTGCTCCGCAACAAGAGAGGCCGCGATAGTGAAAGGCCCGTGCACCGTGATAAAGAGTGGCCCCCACTTGCCACAACTAGAGAAAGCCCTCGCACAGAAACGAAGACCCAACACACCCATAAATAAATAAATAAACAAACTATAAGAAGATGCAAGAAATGTTTAAAAAAGACCTAGAAGAATTAAAGAACAAACAAACAGAGATGAACAATACAATAACTGAAATGAAAACTACACTACAAGGAATTAATAGCAGAATAACTGAGGCAGAAGAACGGATAAGTGACCTGGAAGACAGAATGGTGGAATTCACTGCTGCAGAACAGACTAAAGAAAAAAGAATGAAAAGAAATGAAGACAGCCTAAGAGACCTCTGGGACAACATTAAATGAAACAACATTTGCATTATAGGGGTCCCAGAAGAGGAAGAGAGAGAGAAAGGACCAGAGAAAATATTTGAAGAGATTATAGTCAAAAATTTCCCTAACATGGGAAAGGAAATAGTCACCCAATTCCAGGGAGAACAGCAAGTCCCATACAGGATAAACCGAAGGAGAAACACGCCGGGAAACATAGTAACCAAACTGGCAAAAATTAAAGACAAAGAAAAATTATTGAAAGCAGCAAGGGAAAAATGACAAATAACATACAAGGGAACTCCCATAAGGTTAACAGCTGATTTCTCAGCAGAAACTCTACAAGCCAGAACAGAGTGGCATGATATACTTAAGGTGATGAAAGGAAGAACGTACAAACAAGATTACTCTTCCCAGCAAGGATTTCATTCAGATTTGATGGAGAAATCAAAAGCTTTACAGACAAGCAAAAGCTAAGAGAATTCCGCACCACCAAACCAGTTCTACAACAAATGCTAAAGGCACTTTTCTAAATGGGAAACACAAGAGAAGAAAAGGACCTAAAAAACAAACCCAAAACAATTAAGAAAATGGTCATAGGAACATACATATCAATAATTACCTTACACGTGAATGGATTAAATGCTCCAACCGAAAGACACAGGCTTGCTGAATGGATACAAAAACAAGACCCATATACATGCTGTCTACAAGAGACCCACTACAGACCTAGGGACACATACAGACTGAAAGTGAGGGGATGAAAAAAGATATTCCATGCAAATGGAAATCAAAAGAAAGTTGGAGTAGCTATACTCATATAATATAAAATAGACGTTAAAATAAAGAATGTTACAAGAGACAAGGAAGGACACTACATAATGATCAAGGGATCAATCCAAGAGAAGATATAACAATTATAAATATATATGCACCCAACATAGGAGCACCTCAATACATAAGGCAACTGCTAACAGCTATAAAAGAGGAAATCGACAGTAAAACAGTAATAGTGGGGGACTTTAACACCTCACTTACACCAATGGACAGATCATCCAAAATGAAAATAAATAAGGAAACAGAAGCTTTAAATGACACAATAGACCAGATAGATTTAATTGATATTTCTAGGACGCTCCATCCAAAAGCAGTAGATTACACTTTCTTCTCAAGTTCGCATGGAACATTCTCCAGGATAGATCACATCTTGGGTTACAAATCAAGCCTCAGTAAATATAAGAAAATTGAAATCATATCAAGCATCTTTTCTGACCACAATTCTATGAGATTAGAAATGAATTACAGGGGGAAGAAAAATGTAAAAAACACAAACACATGGAGGCTAACCAATACGTTACTAAATAACCAAGAGCATCACTGAAGAAATCAAAGAGGAAATCAAAAAATACCTAGAGGCAAATGACAATGAAAACACGACGATCCAAAACCTATGGGATGCAGTAAAAGCAGTTCTAAAAGGGAAGTTTATAGCTATACAAGCCTACCTCAAGAAACAAGAAAAATCTCAAGTAAACACTCTAACCTTACACCTAAAGTAACTAGAGAAAGAAGAACAAACAAAACCCAAAGTTAGCAGATGGAAAGAAATCTTAAAGATCAGAGCGGAAATAAATGAAATAGAAACAAAGAAAACAATAGCAAAGATCAATAAAACTAAAAGCTGGTTCTTTGAGAAGATAAACAAAATTGATAAACCATTAGCCAGACTCATCAAGAAAAAGAGGGAGAGGACTCAAATCAATAAAATTAGAAATGAAAAAGGAGAAGTTGCAACAGACACCACAGAAATACAAAGCATCCTAAGAGACTACTACAAGCAACCTTATGCCAATAAAATGGACAACCTGGAAAAAATGGACAAATACTTAGAAAGGTATAACCTTCCAAGACTGAACCAGGAAGAAACAGAAAATATGAACTGACCAGTCACAAGTAATGAAATTGAAACTGTGATTAAAAATCTTCCAACAAACAAAAGTCCAGAACCAGATGGATTCACAAGTGAATTCTATCAAATATTTAGAGAACAGATAACACCCATCCTTCTCAATCTCTTCCAAAAAATTGCAGAGGAAGGAACACTTCCAAACTCAATCTATGAGGCCACCATCACCCTGATACCAAAACCAGACAAAGATACTAAAAAAAAGAAAAGTACAGACCAATATCACTGATGAATATAGATGCAAAAATCCTCAACAAAATACTAGCAAACAGAATCCAACAACATTTTAAAGGATCATACACCACAATCAAGTGGGATTTATCCCAGGGATGCAAGGATTCTTCAATATATGCAAATCAATCAATGTGATACACCATATTAACAAATTGAAGAATAAAAACCATATGATCATCTAAATAGATGCAGAAAAAGCTTTTGACAAAATTCAACACCCATTTATGATAAAAACTCTCTAGAAAGTGGGCATAAAGGGAACCTACCACAACATAATAAAGGCCATATATGATAAACCAACAGCAAACATCATTCTCAATGGTGAAAAACTGAAAACATTTTCTCCAAAATCAGGAATGAGACAAGGATGTCCACCCTCACCACTATTATTCAACATAGTTTTGGAAGTCCTAGCCACAGCAATCAGAGAATAAAAAGAAATAAAAAGAACACAAATTGGAAAAGAAGAAGTAAAACTGTCACTGTTTGCGGATGACATGATACTATACATAGAGAATCCTAAAAAGCCACCAGAAAACTACCAGAGCTAATCAATGAATCTGGTAAAGTTGCAGGATACAAAATTAGTGCACAGAAATCTCTTGCATTCTTATACACTAATGATGAAAAATCTGAAAGAGAAATTATGGAAACACTCCCATTTACCATTGCAACAAAAAGAATAAAATACCTAGGAATATACCTACCTAGGGAGACAAAGACCTGTATGCAGAAAACTATAAGACACTGATGAAAGACATTAAAGATGATACCAACAGATGGAGAGATATGCCATGTTCTTGGATTGGAAGAATCAATACTGTGAAAATGACTATACTACCCAAAGCAATCTACAGATTCAATGCAATCCTTATCAAGTTACCAATGGCATTTTTTACAGAACTAGAACAAATCATCTTCAAATTTGTATGGAGACACAAAAGACCCCAAATAACCAAAGCAGTCTTGAGGGAAAAAAATGTAGCTGGAGGAATCAGACTCCCTGACTTCATACTCTACTACAAAGCTACAGTAATCAAGACAATATGGTACTAGCACAAGAACAGAAACATAGATCAATGGAACAAGATAGAAAGCCCAGAGATAAACCCACACAACTATGGTCAACTAATCTATGACAAAGGAGGCAAAGATATACAATGGAGAAAAGACAGTCTCTTGAATAAGTTGTGCTGGGAAAACTGGGCAGCTACATGTAAAAGAATGAAATTAGGACACTCCCTAACACCATACACAAAAATAAACTCAGGGCTTCCCTGGTGGCGCAGTGGTTGAGAGTCTGCCTGCCGGTGCGGGGGACATGGGTTCGAGCCCTGGTCTGGGAGGATCCCACATGCCGCGGAGCAGCTACGCCCGTGGGCCACAACTGCTGAGCCTGCGTGTCTGGAGCCTGTGCTCCGCAACAGGAGAGGCCGCGATGGTGGGAGGCCCGCGCACCGCGATGAGGAGTGGCACCCGCTTGCCACAACTGGAGAAAGCCCTCGCACGGAAACGAGGACCCAATACAGCCAAAAATAAATAAATAAATAAATCATTCTTTAAAAAAAAAAAAAAAAAAAAGCTGTTAATAAATATTAAAAAAAAAAATTAAAAAATAAATAAATAAATAAATAAACTCAAAATGGATTCGAGACCTAAATGTTACACCAGATACTATAAAACTCTTAGAGGAAAACATAGGAAGAACACTCTTTGACGTAAATCACAGCAAGGTATTTGATCCACCTCCTAGAGTAATGGAAATAAAAACAAAAATAAACAAAATAAACAAATGGGACCTAATGAAACTTCAAAGCTTTTGCCCAGAAAAGGAAACCATAAACAAGATGAAAAGACAACCCTCAGAATGGGAGAAAATATTTGCAAACGAATCAATGGACAAAGGAGTAATCTCCAAAATATATAAACAGCTCATGCAGCTCAATATTAAAGAAACACATAACCCAATCCAAAAATGGGCAGAAGACCTAAATAGACATTTCTCCAAAGAAGACATACAGATGGCAAAGAAGCACATGAAAAACTGCTCAACATCACTAATTATTAGAGAAATGGAAATCAAAACTACAATGAGGTATTACCTCACACCAGTTAGAATGGGCATAATCAGAAAATCTACAAACAACAAATGCTGGAGAGGGTGTGGAGTAAAGGGAACCCTCTTGCACTGTTGGTGGGAATGTAAATTGATACAGCCACTATGGAGAACAGTATGGAGGTTCCTTAAAAAACTAAAAATAGAATTACCATATGATCCTACAATCCCACTACTGGGCATATACCCAGCAAAACACCATAATTCAAAAAGACACATACACCCCAATGTTCACTGTAGCATTATTTACAATAACCAGGTCATGGAATCAACCTAAATGTCCATCAACAGACGAATGGATAAAGAAGGTGTGGTACATATATACAATGGAATATTACTCAGCCATAAAAAGGAACGAAATTGAGTCATTTGTTGAGACGTGGATGGATCTAGAGACTGTCATACAGAGTGAAGTAAGTCAGAAAGAGAAAAACAAATATTGTATATTAATGCATGTATGTGGAACCTAGATAAATGGTACAGATGAACCGGTTTGCAGGGCAGAAGTTGAGACCCAGATGTAGAGAACAAATATATGGACACCAAGGGGGGAAAACCGCGGTGGGGTGGAGATGGTGGTGTGCTGAATTGGGCGATTGGGGTTGACAGGTATACACTGATGTGTATAAAATTGATGACTGATAAGAACCTGCAGTACAAAAAAACAAACAAACAAACAAAAAAAACAACTAATACTAAACTTTCTTTGGGTTATTTGTATGGAAATTTGTTAATATAAATGTTTCAGACATTACATGAAATTTCTAAAAATCTTATATGTTCTGGTATAATGTTATAAGTCATAATTTAGTTATTACTTTAAAATGTACATCTCAGAAATAACTAAATTTCCTTGTCAATTGAATTATTATGAGCTTTCATCAAATCTTTAACTGTGGTCATTTTTAAGTCTTTTGTCATTTACAGACAGTTCTGGGTGTATTCTGATGCTTTTGCAAAAATATTCCTATTAAAGGTTTCATCTTCAAGGAATTCATGGAAAAGACTCTGACAAGTACAGGTTTCTGGTAACTGACTATACTGCTGAACTGAATGAATAAGCATTTTTAGATCTCTAATGGAAAACTGATGAATTCATAAAATTGCTAACAAAAGATCAAGATAAAAAAAAGTTAATTACATGGGACTGAGTGAACTGATGAGGATGACTATAATTTTTGTGACTTTCTGCTTGAATAAAAAAAAAGGGGGAAGAAAGAAAAAAAGATTTAAAAAAAATTAGGATAGTTCAAGAGACCTCTGGGACAACATCAATCTTTTGCATTATAGAGGTCCCAGAAAGAAAAGAGAGAACTTATTTGAAATGTAATGGCTAAAAACTTCCCTAACCTGGGGAAGAAAACAGACATTCAGGTCCAGAAATCACAGAGTCTCAAACAAGATGAACACAAGAAGTACCTATCACCAGGACACATTATAATTAAAATGGCAAAAATTAAAGATAAAGAGAAAATCTTAAAAGCAGCATGGGAAGAGTGACTAGTTATGTACAAAGGAACTTCCATAAGACTCTCATCTGACATTTTAGCAGAAACTTTCCAGGCCAGAAGGAAGTGGTTGAAGGTTTTTTCCTTTCATCATATTGAATATATCCTACCACTTCCTTGATATATTCAAAATGATGAAAGGAAAAAACCTTCAACCAAGAATACTTTACCTGGCAAGAGTTTCATTCAGGCAAGATTATTATTCAAATCTGAATACATATATCTATATCAATAGCTATCTATCTATCCATGACAAATGAATGTACATTAAAAATAGAAACAGACTTACAGATATAGAGAACAAACTAGTGGTAACTGGTGGGGAAAGGGAAGGGGGAGGGTCTAGAAAGAGGTATGAGATTAAGGGACACATTACTATATATAAAATAATCAACAAGAATATATTGTACAGCATAGGGCATAATGGCATAATAAAGCCATTATTTTGTAATAACTCTAAATGGAATGTAATCTATAAAAATATTGAATCACTCTGTTGTACACCTAAAACTAATGTAATATTTTAAATGAAATGTACTTCAAAAAATAATAATATATGATTACCAAAATGTTCATTATTGAATTCTTTTCAATAATCTCATCATTATCCACAATAGTGGCTTTTAATGCTGGTTCATATTAGAATCAACTGGTGCACTTTAAAAAGTACCTGAGCCCTACCCCAGCCTACTTATATTGAATTTTCTGGTCTAAGATCATATAAGCCAGTGATCTGATCTACACCAATAAAAGATACACCCCCCCCCCAAAAAAAACCCTAACACAAAAGACCCAAAAGTGGCAGAATACAAATTTTTTTCAATTGTACATGATACATTCTCCAGGACAGATCGCTTGATAGGCCGCAATACAAGTCTCAGTAACTTTAATAAGATTGAAATCATATTGTCTTTTCTGACCACAACAGCAGGAAACTAGAAATCAGGTACAAGAAAAAAAACTGCAGAAAACCCAAACACATGGGGGGTAAGCAATATGCTATCAAACTTCCAATGAATCACTTAAGAAATCAAATAGAAAATTATAAAAAAGCTGGAGACAAATGAAAATTGAAACACAACAATCCAAAACTTATGGGACACATCAAAAGCAGTTCTAAGATGGAAGTTATAGTAATACAAGCCGGCATCAGGAAACCAGAAAATTTTCAAAGAAACAATCTAATCTTACATCTAAGGGAAGTAGAAAACAACAACAATTGTAATAACAAAAATAGAACTCAAAGTTAGTACAAGGAAAGAAATATTAAATATCAGAGCAGAAATAAATGAAATAGAAACCAAAAAATACATATAAAAGATTGATGAAACCAAGTCCTTTGAATAGATAAACAAAATTGATGAACCTTTAAATAGAATAATCAAGAAAAATTGAGAGAGGACTCAAATTAATAAAATCAAAAATGAAAAAGGAGAAGTTACAACTGACACCACAGAAATACAAAGCATCATAACAGATTACTATGAAAAATCATACACCAAATAAAGTGGACAAGCTAGGAGAAATTAAAATAATTCCAAGAAATGTACAATTTCAAAGAAGACTGAATCAGGAATTAATAGAAAATCTGAATAGACCAAATACCAGTAAAGAAATTGAATTAGTAAAAACAAACAAACAAGCAAACAAAACAACAACAACAACAAAAACTCCTAAGAAACACAAGTCTAAAACCATGTGGCATCACAGATAAATTCTACCAAATATTTAAATGAGTCCACACCTATTCTTCTCAACCTGTTACAAAAATTAAAGAGAAAGGAACACTTCCAAACTTACTGAACAATGTCAGCATCATCCTGATATCAAAACCAGACAAAGATACCACAAAAAAAGGAAATTATAGGCAACTATCACTGATAAACATAAATGCAAAAGTCTACAACACAATAATTGCAAACCAAATTCAACAATCCTATATAGGATTATACACCATGACCAAGTGGAATACATTCCAGGGATGCAAAGATGGTTTAACATCTGTAAATCAATTTACAGATGTTACCACATTAACAAAACAAAAGATAAAAATCATATGATCACCTCATTAGAAGAAGTAGAAGTATTTGACAAACTTTAACATCTATATATGAAAAGAACTCTCAAAAAAGTGGGTATAGAGGAAACGTACCTCAGCATAATATAGACCATATATGATAAACCCACAGCCTGCATCACACTCTGGTGAAAAGCTAAAAGCATTTTCTCTAAGATCAGGAAGAAGACAAGGATGCCCACTCTCACCAATTTTATTCAACATAGTATTGGAAGTCCTAGTCACAGCAATTAGACAAGAAAAAGAAATAAAAGGAATTCAGATTGGAAAGGAAGAAGTAAAATTGTTACTATTTGCAGATGACAGGATACTATGTATAGAAAACCCTAAGGGCCCCACAAAAAACTACAAGAACTAATACATGAATTTGATAAATTTCCAGGATACAAAATTAATATACAGGAATATGTTGCATTTCTATACATTAATAACAAACTATCAGAAAGAGAAATGAAGAAATTTATCCTATTCACAATTTCATCAAAAAGAATAAAATACCTAGGACTAAATCTAACCAAGGAAATAAAAGGCCTGTAGCTGGAAAACTATAAGATACTGATGAAAGAAATTGAAGACTGAAGAAATGGAAAGATATACCTTGCTCATAAGTTATAAGAATTAATATTGTTAAAATGATCATATTACCTAAGGCAATCTTCAGGTTCAATGCAATCCCTATCACAACACCAACGGTATTTTTCAAAGAATTAGAAAATGTAATTATAAAATTCTAAAATTTTAAAATCTAGTTCTAAAATTTGTATGGAAGTCACAGAGACCCTAAACAGCGAAAACAGTCTTGAGAAAGAATGACTGTTTCTGATTTCCAAGTATACTCAAAGAACAGTAATCAAAACAGTGTGGTACTGGCACCAAAACAGACATATAGATAAATGGAACAGAACAAAGACCCCAGAAACAAATGCACACTTAAGTGGTCCATTAATCTATGCCAAAGAGGCAAGAATATATGAGGAAAACACAGCCCCTTAAATAAACGGTGTTAGGAAAATCTAACAGCTTCATTCAAAAGAATCAAACTAGACTACTTTCTCACATCATATACAAAACTAAAATCAAAATGGATGAAAGACTTAAATGTAAGACCCGAAAACATAAAATTCCCAAAATAAAACATAGATTGCTCCTTGACATTAGTCTTAGCAATATTTTTTTCAGATGTATACTCAGGGAAAGGAAAAAGAACAAAAATAAACAAATGGAGCTACATCAAACTCAAAAGATTTTGCACAAAAAGAAACTATTAACAAAATGAAAAGGTCACCTACCATATGGAAAAATATATTTGCAAATGATATATCTGATAAGGTATTAATATTCAAAATATACAAAGAACTCATAGAACTCAACATCAAAAAACAATCCACCTTACTGAAACATTAGCAGAGTGATTGAATAGACATCCTTCCAAAGAAGAAATACAAGTGGCCAACAGACATATAAAAAGATACTCAACTTCAATAATCATCAGGGGGATGCAAACCAAAATCTCAAAGAGATAATACCTCATTCCTGTCACAATGCCTATCAAAAAAAAAAAAGACTACAAATAACAATAGCTGGGCTATGGAGAAGGGGAACCTTCATGCACTGTTGGTGGGATTGTAAATTTGTGCAGGCACTATGGAAAACAGTATGGAGTTCCCCAAAAAATTAAAAATAGAACTGTCATATAAATCCAGTAATTTTACTACTGGGTATTTACCTAAATAAAAACAAAAGACTAATTCAAAAAGATATATGCACCCCTATGTCCATTGCAGCATGATTTACAACAGCAAAGATATGGAAGTATCCTGTGGGTCCACTGATAAATGAATCAATAAAGAATGTGGTATATATGTGTAATGGAACATTACTCAGCCTTAAAAAAATGAAATCTTGCCATTTACAAAAATATGGATGAACCTAGATGATATTATGCTAAGTGAAATAAGTCAGGAAGTGATACACAAATACCACATTATCTCACTTATATGTGAAATCTATAAAACACAAAAGGGAAACAAAACAAACTGAAAACAGACTCAAAGATGCACAGAACAAACAAATGGTTGCCAGAAGGGAGAGGGGTGTGGTGGGTAAAATAGATGCAGGGCATTAAGAGGTACAAATATACAATTATATAACAAATGTCATAGGAATATTAAAAAAATCATAAAAAACAAGCAATATACTAAAATGATGTGCAAAACATATGAACAAGCGCCTCACCAAAGAAGCAATAGAGATATTCGCAGATATAGATTTCCCAGATATGACACCAAGAAGCACAGGCAAAAACAAAAATTACACTAGGATGTAAATGTATCAGAAAAGGACTCTTTATATATAAGATGAAAAATGAATAGCTTGTTGATTGCTTGGTATTTACTACTGAAGTGTTAATTGTTAGATGGTAGACAATTCCCCTTAAAAGATTTTAATAAGTACTCAATAATTTTTATCCTGTGATATCAGCTTTCCTAGACTTGGACAAGAATATATATTTTTTACATGATTGAAATTATTATTTTTTTTAATGCACTTTAATTGGCACAGTACACTCAGGGGCTATACCCTGATTACTCCAAACTGAATAGAGACAACTCTTCTTGTTTACTTCTAATGTACTGAATAAGACATATAGGGCAAAATAAACACAATATTTCATATGACTATATGGAAAAATGAAAAATTTTGATAATTCCAGAAAATAGAGAATACTGTTTTTCTTGTATGACATTTATACTTAACAGCAGAAGTGATAAGAAATACAGGAAACTTTGGTCACTTTTGATAATCAGCAAATGTTTAATTGCAGTATGTACATTTTTTAAGATAAGGTATTTTACTAAAAATAAATTAGGATACTTCAAACATTTATTTAAAATCTGTCAAACTTGTGGGGAGCATTTAGGGTTTGAATTAGTGTTGATGAACAGAATAACTTTGGTCAAGTTTAAACACAAAATAAATTAGAAGATTTTCTATGAATTTAAAAATATGTTTCTCAATTTTGAGGTACATACGTTCACTTATGTGGCTGTAAGATGGCATGAATTTAATCATATTTATACCCATGTAGAACTGTTAATTGTTTCAGTTTAAAGATATATGATCAATTATTCTATAACAGCATATGAGTGCTACTGACTTTAGCAGTAAATAGAAAAGTTTTGAATTAATTAATTTAAAGGTATATCACATATTCCAAATTCAGTAATAGTGGATATAGTATATTATGATAAAGCATCTAACTATAACAAAAAATGACTCAAAATAATGGACATTGCTTAAAAACATTTCCTCTATTAAGTTTATTATCATTGACTAAAGCACTTTTCCAGTAAATTCATTTTTTTTTTAGCAATTAAAGACTACATTCCTGTGTGCCTGAATTAATTTGCAAAAACAAAACAATTTGAATGTGCACAAGAGAAATTTTCAGGTTTCATCTTGATTATGTCACTAGTATTTTTGTTACAACATAGAAATTAGTTGTTAATGTTGTAATGGTTTAAAGAAAGAAAGGGGTCTTTGTTGTACCCAAACTTTATTAAAGTAGTGCTGAACATACATTAAATAGTAAGAATACTGACACTTTTCAAAGTTGGCCCACAATAATACACATTTACTTGTTTCAGAAAAAGAATTAAAGGAATTAAAACAATAGATATGACTTGTGTAATATTTATTATTTCATGTACAGAAATATGCAACTTTTACCACAATACTGAGATCGTAATGACAAGTTAAATGTAGATTCCATCTACAAGTAGGGTAAGACATCATACCCTTTATTAAGGCATTACAAATCATATATTGATGACAGGAACCCTATTACTTTTTACTGTAAATTAGAGTGTTTTGAAGCCAAAAGACATAAACTTATAAAATATTTATTGTGTGCAACATTCAATTCAGTTCAGCCCAAAATGTTTTAATGTGTAGTGCTTGTTTGCTTTCTTTGCTTTTCTTCCCAGAGGGAATCATTTCGCAAGGACAATCTCAATGTTTGAAAACAGTTTGCTTTTTGTCTGTAGTGAACGAAAATTTTCTTTATTTAGTTTGTATGAATATACAAACAAAAAGAAGTGTATGATAGAGTAGTTACAACTACTTATTATCCACACATCATCCTTAACACCACTGCAGAAACTAGTCTCATTCAAAAATAAAGTTTTAGAATGTATCTGCAAACAAAGAAATAAGCTGTTATCTGTTGTTTGCTGTGTTTGTCACCTTTTCTAAAAACCTTGATTGTGTCAGGATTCTAACTTCATTGATTTGTTTCAACACTTTAAATTGCATGTGAGTGATCAGTTTTTTTAAAGCCATTTCCTTTTCATTCAATCATGGGCAAAGACTAAAAATTATACATATGTAAAATACAAACTTTCTTTCCCCAATGATTAGGAAAATAGAACATAAAATTATTATTTTAACAAAATTAACAAAATTTCCTTTTTTCAGCCAATTTTGGGATATTATCCACTGAGTTCTTTAAAAAAATTGTGACTGTTTTGTGGCATTTCATTTAAAGTTTTGAGTCAATAGGCTTACTATAGGAATAGTCATCAAAACTTATATAAATAATTATAAGATGCAGAAAAACATATTTAGAGAGCACAGAATTTAATCATTTGAAGGAAAGAGCATCTTTTAGTTGACTTTATGAACTCATTACAACTAGCAAATCTCTAGGGCATCAGCATGCTGACTGATACAAATGTAATATTCACTACATAGCCTAAGGCTTTTCCTAATCTTTGGTCAAATAACATAAAAGTCATGATTCAGTACAAACTAAAAATTATTCAAAACAAATTATAAAGGTATAGATTTAGAAATTCCTCTTTATATTTTGTACTGTATTATTTCAACAACTGAGAGAACTTTGCTTTCCTATATATGATTATTACCTATTGGAATATGATGATAATTTTCAAGCTATTTATAAGAATACTTGGATTGTGGAAGTTTAGGTTTTTAAACTATGTTTGCTTAACACACACACAAATACACTAACACAAGAATATATTTTTTAATGTAAAAATCATGCTTCAAACTATTTTAACCAGGTCATCAAAAAGATATTTATAAAAAATGAAAGCAGATCTGACCTCTGGGGAATAGGACTCTTTCAGGCTAATTCCAGAGCTGTCATTGCCATCTGTTTAACATTATCCTCCAATCACTTGGGGGTTACTAAGATATGAATTTGCCTAATATTATCTTCTTAATTCACCAGAATTTTCCTGAGATGTAATAAAAACCTTTCTTAAAATCCATGCAAATTTAAATAATAGCAACTTGTAATTTAATCGTTAAGTTAAAACTTTAGGCTAATTTGTTTTTCACAAAGCCTGTTGATTATTACACAGAAACTCTTGTCCTTGAATTTGATAACAAATGAAAAAATGAAACAATATTATTTATTTTTTAAAAGGTGTTAGTTGCATATTTTATGTTTTGATTTTATTTTTCTTTTCTTTTTTTATTGAAGTATAGTTGATTTACGATGTTGTGTTAGATTCAGGTGTGCAGAAAGTGATTCAGTAGGTCCTGTGCCATACTGTAGGTCTTAGTTGATTATTTTATATACAGTAGTGTGTATCTGTTATTCCCAAATTCCTAACTTATCCCTCCCACCCACCTTTCCTTTTTGATAAACATAAGTTTGTGAGTCTGTTTCTGTTTTGTAAATAATTTAATTTGTATCATTTTTTTAGATCTCATATCAGTGATATCATATATTTGTCTTTCTCTGTCAGACTTACTTCACTTAGTATGATAGTCTTTAGGTCCATCCATGTTGCTGCAAATGGAATTATTTCAATTTTTTATGGCTGAATAATATTCCATTGTATGTATATACCACATCTTTTCATGTGCATTTTGGTCATGTGTATGTCTTTTTGGGGAGATGTCTATTTAGATCTTCTGCCCATTTTTTAAATTGGGTTATTTTTTGTTTTTTTCAATACTGAGCTGTATGAGCTGTTTGTATATTTTGAAGATTAATCCCTTCTTGGTCACATCATTTGCAAATATCTTCTCCCATTCTGTTGGTTTTCTTTTTGTTTTGCTTATGGTTTCCTTTGTTGTGCAAAAGCTTTTAAGTTTGATTAGATACCATTTGTTTATTTTTGTTCTTATTAACATTGCTCTAGGATATGAATCCAAAAAAATATTGCTGAAATTTATGTCAAAGAGTGTTCTGCCTATGTTTTCCTCTAGGAATTTTATAGTATGTGGTTTTACATTTAGATTTTTAGTCCATTTTGAGTTTTCTTTTTTTTTTTTTTTTATATGGCATTAGGGAATATTGTAATTTATTTTTTACATGTAGCTGTCTTTTCTCCATTGTATAATCTTGCCTCCCTGATCATAGATTAATTGACTATAGGTATGCAAGCTTATTTCTAAGCTTTCTATCCCATTCCATTGATCTATATTTCTGTTTCTGTGTCAGTACCACACTGTTTTGATTACTGTAGCTTTATATCATAGTCTGAAGTCAGGGAGCCTGATTCCTCCACCTCCATTTTTCTTTCTCAGGATTGCTTTGGCTATTCAGGGTCTTTTGTGTTTCTGTACAAATTTTAAGATTTATTGTTCTAGATCTGCAAAAAATGCCATTGGTAATTTTATAAGGATTGCTTTGAATCTGTATATTGTCTTGGGTAGTACAATCATTTTGACAATATTGATTCTTCCAATCAAAGAACACAGTATATCTTTCCATCTGTTTGTGTCATCTTCAATTTCTTTTATCAGCATCTTATAGTCAGAGTACAGGTCTTTTGTCTCTTTAGGTAGGTTTATTCCTAGTAATCTTATTCTTTTTGATGTGATGGCAAATGGAATAGTAAATGGATTATTTCCTTAATTTCTCTTTCTCATCTTTTGTTATTAGGGTGTACAAATGCAACAGTTTTTTGTGTATTTATTTTGTATCCTTGAACATTACCAAATTTACTGATGAACTCTACTAGTTCTCTGGTGGCATCTTTAGGATTTTCTATGTATAGTATCATGTCATCTGCAAATAGTGACAATTTAACATCTTTTCCAATTTGGATTCATTTTTATTTCTTTTTCTTCTCTAATGCTATGGCTAGAACTTCCAAAACTATGTTGGAATGAGAGTGGCAAGAGTGGACATGCTTGTTTTTCTCCTGAACTTAGAGGAAATGCTTTCAGTTTTTCACCATTGAGTATGATGTTAACTGTGGGTTTGACTTAATGGTTTTTATTATGTTGAGGTAGGTTCCCTCTATGCCCACTTCCTGGAGAGTTTTTATCGTAAATGGATGTTGAATTTTACCAAACGTTTTCTCTGTATCTACTGATATTATCATATGTTTTGTAGTCTTCAATTTGTTAATGTAGTGTATCACACTGATTGATTTGTCAATATTGAAAAATCCTTACATCCCAGGAATAATTCCCACTTACTTGTTTATGGTGTCTGATCCTTTAATGTATTGCTGGATCCAATTTGCTACTTTTTTTGGAATATTTTTGCATCTATGTTCATCAGTAATATTGTCCTGTAATTTTCTTTTTTTGTGGTATCTGTTTGTGGTGTCAGGGTGATGGTAGCCTCATAGAGTGAGTTTGGAATTGTTCCTTCCTCTGCAATTTCTGGAATAGTTTTAGAAGAATAGGTGTTAACTCTTTGCTAAATGTTTGATAGAATTCACCAGTGGAGCCAATTGGTCTTGGACTTTTGTTTGTTGGGAGCTTTTCAATCACAGATTCAATTTTAGTCATTTTGATTGGTCGTCTCATGTTTTCTCTTTCTTCATTGTTGTTTTGGGAGATTGTACATTTCTAAGAATTTGTCTGTTTCTTCAAGGTTGTCCATCTTATCGATATATATTTGCTTATAGTAGTCTTTTATGGTCTTTGTATTTCTGTGGTGTCAGTTGTAACTTCATTTTCATTTCTAATTTTATTGATTTGGGCACCCTCTCTTTTTTATTGATGAGTCTGGCTAAAGGTTTATCAATTCTGTTTATCTTTTCAAAGAATCAGCTTTTACTTTCATTGATCATTTCTATAGTCTCTATTTCATATATTTCTGCTCTAATCATTATGATTTCTTTCCTTTTTCTAATTTTGGGTTTTGTTTGTTCTTCTTTCCTTAGATGCTTTAGGTGTAAGATTAGGTTGTTAATTTGAGATTTTTATTATTTTTTGTGATAAGGTTCTATCACTATAAACTTCCATCTTAAGACAGCTTTTCCTGCTTCCCATAGGTTTTAGATCATTGTGTTCTCATATTCATTTGTCTCTAGGTATCTTTGGCTTTCCTCTTTGATTTCTTCAGTGATCCATTTATTTTTTCTTTTTTGTAGCATACTGTTTCACATCCACGTGTTTGTGTTTTTAGCAGTTTTTCTCTTGTAGTTGATTTCTAATCTCATAGCATTGTGGTCGGAAAAGATGCTTGAAGCTACAGTAATCAAGAGAGTATGGTACTGGCACAAAAACAGACATATAGATCACTGGTACAGGATAGAAAGCCCAGAGATAAGCCCATGCTCCTATGGTCACCTAATCTATGATGAAGGAAGCAAGAATATACAGTGGAGAAAACACAGCCCCTTCAATAAATGGTGCTGGGAAAACTGGACAGCTACATGTAAAAGAATGAAATTAGATCACTACATAACACCATACACAAAAATAAACTCAAAATGGATTAAAGACCTAAATGTAAGACTGGACACTATAAAACTCTTAGCAGAAAACATAGGTAAAATACTCTTTGACATAAACCATAACAAGATCACTTTTGACCCACCTTGTAGAGTAATGAAAATAAAAACAAAATTAAACAAATGGGACCTAATGAAACTTAACAGCATATGCACAGCAAAGGAAACCATAAACAAGATGAAAAGACAACCCTCAGAATGAGAGAATGTATTTGCAAATGAAACAAGAGACAAAGGATTAATCTCCAAAATATACAAACAGCTCATGGAGCTCAACATCAAAAAACAAACCCCCAGTCAAAAAATGGGCAGAAGACCTAAATAGACATCTCTCCAAGGAGGACATACAAATGGCTAAGAGACACATGAAAGGATGCTCAACATCACTAATTATTAGAGAAATGTAAATCAATACTACAATAAGGTATCAACTCACACTGGTCAGAATGGCCGTCATCAAAAAATCTACAAACAATAAACACTGGAGAGGGTGTGGAGAAAAGGGAACACTCTTGAACTGTTGGTGGGAATGTAAATTGATACAGCAACTGTGGAGACAGTATGGAAGTTCCTTTAAAAACTAAAAATAGAACTACCATATGACCCAGCAATCCCACTACTAGGCACATACCCTGAGAAAACCATACTTCAAAAGGACACATTACCCCAATATTCATTGCAACACTATTTACAATAGCCCGGACATGGATGCAACCTAAATGTCCAACAACAGAGGAATGCATAAAGAAGATGTGGTGCATATATACAATGGAATATTACTCAATCATAAAAAGGAACAAAACTGGGTCATTTGTAGGGATGTGGATGGACCTAGAGTCTATCATACAGAGTGAAGTAAGTCGGAAAGAGAAAAACAAATATCATATATTAACACATATGTGGAATCTAGAAAAATGGTACAGATGAACCTACCTCCAGAGCAGGAATAGAGATGCAGACGTATAGAAAGGACAAGTGGACATAGTGAGGGAAGGGAAGGGTGAGACGAATTGGGAGATTAGGACTGACATATATACACTACCATGTTTAAAATAGATAGCTAGTGGGAACCTGTTATAAAGCACAGGAAGCTCAGTTTGGTGTTCTGTGATGACCTGGATGGGTAGGACGGGGGTGGAGTGGGAGGGAGGTCCAAGAGGGAGGGGCTATATGTATACATATAGCTGATTCACTTCGTTGTACAGCAGAAACTAAAACAACATTGTAAAGCAATTATACTCCAATTAAAAAAAAAAGATGCTTGATATGATTTCAATTTTCTTAAATTTACTGCGGCTTTCTTTATGGCCCAGCATGTGTTCTATCCTGGAGAATGTTCTATGCACACTTCAAAAAAAATGTGTATTCTGCTGCTCTCAGATGAAATACTCTATAAATATCAATTAAGTTAATCTGGTCTCATATGTCTGTTAAGGTCTGTGTTTCTTTATTGATTTTTTGTCTGGATGATCTGTCCACTGATGTAAGTGGGGTGTTAAAGTCCCCCACTATTATTGTATTACTGTTGATTTCTCCTTTTATGGCTGTTAGTGTTTGCCATATATATTGTTGTGCTCCTATGTTGGGTGCATATATAATTACAATTGTTTTATGTTCTTGGATTGACCCCTGATCATCATGTAGTGTCCTTCCTTGTCTTTAGTAACAGTCTATAATTTAAAGTCTATTTTGTCTGATATGAGTATTGCCACTCCAGCTTTCTTTGATTTCCATTTGCATGGAATAATTTTTTCCATCCCCTCACTTTCAGTCTGTATGTGTCTCTAACTCTTAAGTGGGTAGACAGCATATAAATGAGTCTTGTTTTTGTATTCATTCAGCCAGTCTATGTCTTTTGATTGGAGCATTTAATCTGGTTACATTTAAGGTAATTATGGCTATATATGTTACTGCCATTTTGTTAATTGTTTTGGATTTGCTTTTGTAGGTTTTTCTTTTCTTCCCTTCCTTTTCTGTCCAGTTCTCTTGTGATTTGATGACTATCTATAGTGTTGTGTTTCAATTTCTTTTTCTTTTGAGTGTGTATATCTATTGAAGATTTTTCATTTTCAGTTACCATGAGGTTTTGATATAGCAGTCCATATATATATATATGATCTGGAGACCTAAGTAAGCTACTGTTATAATTCCAAGGGCCTGAGAATCAGAGGAGCCAATGATGTAATTCTCAGCCCAAGAGTGGAAGACTAATGTCTCAGCTCCAGCCGACAGACAAAAAATCACAGGGATACATTTCTACTTCCTCGGCTTTTTGGCTATTTAGGCCCCAAACAGATGGATGATCATCACCCAAATTGGGGAGGGTGATTTACTTTAATAAGCCCACCTATTCACATGCTGATCTCATCTGGAAACACCCTCACAGATATATCCCCAAATAATGTTTAATTGGGCACCCCTTGTTTCAGTCAATTTGACACATGAAATAGCCTTCACACAATATATTTACAAACTATTGGTCATAAAATAGCAAATTATAAATAGTATGTATTACATGACCACAGCTTTATACTGAGGGTATAAATGTATATGTTTATGATACTATGTCTATGTTTATTTATGTCTTAAAGACATATACCAGTTCTTAATAGTTTTTATCCATGCATATTGAAATTATAGTTAATTAAATTTTTTTCTTTTCATATTTTTCTATACATTATCTGCAAATTATTAGTGGTTAATATGTTTTTATGTGTTTATCTTTCTCTACTCTGAAAGAAGTATTAAGCACAAGTGTACATTTTTTATTACTTTTACAACTGGAAAAGGAAATGTATCTCTAGTTGAATCAAGAGTAAAAGAAAGATCCTAGATGGTTATGGAGGAAGGCCTGAGCTCACCTCCTCCCATGAACACACTGAATATACATCTACATATAGAGCAATACCTCCTGAACAAGACTTGAGGGTTAATTTAACAGCTATTGCACATAGAAGGACCACATAGAAATGGATAGAAAAGATGAGGACACAGTATAAAAGAGAACCTCACCCTTGCTACAGCAGCCTGAGTAGGGAGGAATTTTGATGAGGGGCCCAAGCACAGACTTTCCTCCTCTGGGACATAGCAAAAAAACAGCAGTTTAAAAGATACCTGGACTCTATGGAAAGAAAATTCTTTTTTCTAATCCTAGAATTTCTTCCAAATATGCAGGGAACTGCTGGAGCCCTCTCCAAGATCAGAGATACTGGTGAAAGCTATTGTTTGAGTCCCCTAATGACTCTCCTCAGCTCCTGCCCCCAGGTAG
The DNA here is from genome assembly GCF_009873245.2 of Balaenoptera musculus. Taxonomy (NCBI): domain Eukaryota; kingdom Metazoa; phylum Chordata; class Mammalia; order Artiodactyla; family Balaenopteridae; genus Balaenoptera; species Balaenoptera musculus. Next base: position 38,080,272 of record NC_045802.1, read on the forward strand.
CCTTGAACACAGTATGACAGTATGCCCTGGGACTACCCTAAGCTTGCATCCAATCCAGCTCCAGCCACTCTTCCAAGGTGACACTGGGCAGAGCGCTACCCCTTGGGGATTGCTTTGGCCGGGCCCTACTCCAGCTCTAGCAGTGCCAACAAGTGGTCTTGGTGCAGCATGCTCCAGAACTTCCCTTTGCCTATGCCCACTTCAGCCTACCAAAGACATCAGCCACTGCCTATGCATGAGTTGCTCCCACACAAGGCCATGCCTTCAAGACTTGGAAGGTAGCTGCTTTGCCTAATTCATAGAAATAAAAAATAAAAGTCAAACAAACTGAGGAGAGAGAGAAGTATGTTTCAAATGAAAGAACAAAATAAAACCCTAGGGAAAAAATTTCATTAAACAGAAATAAATAATTTACTGAATTAAGAGTTCAAAGAAACAGTCACAAGGATCCTTACAGTATTCTGGAGGAGAATGGAGGAACTTAGAGAGAACTTTAACAATCACTTAGAAGATATAGCACAGAACTAATCAGAGGTGAAGCATACAATAGCTGAAATAAAAATTAGATGATACAGAGAAACAGATCAGTGAACTGGAAGGCAGAGTAGTGGAAATCACTCAAGCCAAAGAGAAAATAAATTAAAATGAGGAGACTTTAAGTGACTTCTGGGACAGCATCAAGCATACTAACATTCATATTATAGAGATCCCAAAAAGAAGAGAGAGAGAAAGGAACAGAAAACTTATTTGAAGAAAAAATGGCTGAAAACTTCTCTAACCTGGGGAAGAAAACAGACATCCAGTTTCAGGAAGCATAGAGAGTCCTAAACAAGATGAACCCAAAGAAATCTACACCAAGACAAATTATAATTAAAATGGCAACAGTGAAAGATAAAGAGAGAATCTTAAAGGCACCAAGAGAAGAACAACTAATCACATACAAGGGAAACTTCATTAGACTACCAGCTGATTTTTCAGCAGAAACTTTGTAGGCCAGAAAGGAGTGGCAGGACATATTTAAAGTGTTGAAAGGAAAAAAAAAAAAAAAAAAAAAAAAACACTTACAACCTAGAACAATCTATCTGGCAAGATTATCATTCAGAATGTAAGACAAAACAAAAAGTTTCTCAGATAAGCAAGTTTCTCAGTATATCACAACTAAACTAGCCTTACAAGAAATGCTGAAGGTTCTTCTTCAAGTGAAAAAGAAAACACCATAAATAAAAGAAAGAAAAAAATATGGAAGAAAAGATCTCACTGGTACAGGCAAATATATAGTAAAGGCAACTGATACACTACTTTAAAAAGCTAGTATGAAGGTTAAAAGACAAAAGTAGTACAATTAACTATAACTAAAATAAGTAGTTAAGGGATAAAACAAAATAAAAAGGTGTAAAATATGACATCTAAAACATGGGGGTGGAGTAAAAATGTGCTGTTTTTAGAATGTCTAAACTAACAGCTTAAAAAAGATAGCTATATACACAGGTCAATAGATAATCAAAAACCAAAAACCTACAATGGATACAGAAATAAAGATTAAGGAATCAAAAAGCAACACTATAGAATCTATCAAACCACAAGGAAACCAAAAGAAGAAGACAAAAACAAAGAACTACAAAAATAATCAGAAACCAATTAACAAAATGGCAAAAAATACAAATCTATCAATAATTACTTTAAATGTAAATGCACCAAATGCTCCTATCAAAAGGCATAAGGTAGCTGAATGGATAAATAAAACAAGACCCATATAGAGGACCCATATGTCTAATAGAGACTCACTTCAGATCTAAAGACATACATAGACTGAAAGTGTAAGGATGGAAAAAGATATCCCATGAAAATTAAAAAGAAAAGAGACCTAGGGTAGCAATACTCATATCAGAAAAAATAGACTTCAAAACAAAGACTGTAACAAAAGATAAAGAAAGGCATTATGTAAACTACATAATGATAAAGAGGTCAATCTGACAAAAGGATATAAAATCTGTAAACATTTATGAACCCAACATAGGAGCACTTAAATTCATACAACAAATATTAACAGAAATACAGGGAGAAATCAGCAGCAATACAATAATAGCAGGAGAATTTAACATTCCACTTACAACAGTGAATAAATCATCTAGACAGAAAATCAATAAGAAAACTCTGACCTTAAATGAAACATTAGATCAGATGGTTTTAATAGATGTATATAGAATATTTAATCCAAAAACAGAATACATATTCTTTTCAAGCTCACCTGGAACATTCTCCAGGAGAGGTTACATTTTAGGTCACAAAACAAGCCTCAGTACATTTAAGAAGATTAAGATCATGTCAAGCATCTTTTCTTACCACAAGGACATGAAACTAGAAATCAACTAAAAGAAGAAAACTGGTAAAAACATAAACACATTGAGACTAAACAACATGCTACTAAACAACTGATGGGTCAACAAAGGAATCAAAAAGGACAATAAAAAATACCTGCAGATAAATGAAAATGAAAATACAATGATCCAAAATCAATGGGCACAACAAAAGCACTTCTAAGAGGGAAGTTGATAGTAATACAGGCCAACTTCAAGAAACAACAAAAGCCTCAAATAAACAATGTAAACTTACATCAAATGGAACTAGAAAAAGAATAACAATCAAAGCCCAAAATTGATAGAAGGAAGGAAATAATAAAGATCAGGGAAGAAATAAATGAAATAGACATACAAATCATAGGACATATGAATGAAACTGAGTTGTTTTTTTGAAAAGATAAACATAATGACTAATCTTTAGCCAGACTTACAAGAAAAATAGAGAACCCAGATAAATAAAATAAAAAATGAAAGAGAATAAATTATAACCAACACAACAGAAATAAAAAGGATCATAAAAGAATACCATGAAAAGATACCACAAAAAAGGAGTTCCCTGGCAGTCCAGTGGTTAGGACTCAGCACTTTCACTGCTGGGGCCCAGGTTCAAGACCTGTTCAGGGAACTAAGATCCTGCAAGCCATGTGGCACAGCCAAAAAAAAAAAGAAGACACCACAGAGAAAAAGGAAATTACAGTCCAATTACAATTTCTAACACCTAGCTAATTTTAACTACTTCTATTAGACATCATTAGATAGCAACATGCTTTTCTTCTGAAAGTTGTCTGCATTTTCATTGTTTATATCATCTTATATGTGAAAATAATGTAGGATGATATTTCTATGACTATAATGAATAGTCCTTATTTTACAGCCCTGTTTTCCTACTGTCTTTCTTAGATCTCTTTGACAAAATGAAACCACGTGCAATTACAGACAAATTGTGGAAAAAATCCAAATTAAATATATTAAGGGGGATTCTTAAAAGGAAATTTCAAAATTAAAACTCCTAGAGTTAGTTCACTGGAACAACCTAAGGAGTAGCTAACAAAACACAAGATAAAATAGCAAATAATTAAATAATCTATCTGAAGAACTATACACAAATATTTCTTGAAGCCTAGAGCATCTAGGATTTTATTGATTTTAAAATGCATCAACAATTCTATTTGTAATTTCTTTGTTTTATCTAAAGTAAATGATTCAGAAAATTATGTGTAATGATTAAGAAATTTTTTTCTTAATAACTACTTTTTTATTCATCATAATCTCTCTCATTCTCACATCATTCTCATTTCACTCTTTAAATTTTTCATAACATGATTTATTTTATGACTTCTCTTTGGGTGTTATCCATATATGTTTTCTAGACTGTGAGTATTTTCTTTATAGAGAACAAGAGAACAGTGCCCCAGCTGTGGTTTAATTCTGCTTTATGATTTATGTTCATGCTGCTTGTTGTATATACCATTCTTGAATTTTTTATCACTTTATGATAAAATGTGCCTTTTGTCCATAGTTCTTTATTGGCAATGATTCTGACATTGTTCTAGATCTGAATGCATAGTGCATCTTTTTTGGCACTGGTATGTACATGCCATCTTAAATAATAATGTACATAAGTACATAATTTAATTATATTCCTATTGAATGTTGTTCAGCTAAAACATCTAATTGCAAATTTATCTAACACAAAAATGGAGGTCGCTTAAAGTCCCAGTTTAAAGTGTTTGCTTGTCCCTTTGTTAATGCATATGCTAAAGCTGACTTTGTACCCTTTGCTCATTCTTTTAATCTCTCCAGATCTTATTGAATCTTAAAACTTCAAGCATGTTATTTTCTTCTCCTCTAAATTTTGAATCATCTGCTTCTCAGCATTCTATCCAGATTGTTAATAAATATGTTAAATATCTATGGACCTGAAACTAATCCTAGAGGAACTTACTAGATGCTAGTTTTTGAAAACCAATATGGTTCTATTAATAATAATACCTATGCATTTTAATATGGTTCTCCTTTTAATATCCACCATATTATGTTGTACTGGAAAAAATGTTAATAAAATATGTTTGATAATAACTTCACAAATTCTGTATTTTGAAGTTAAGTTGTATTGAAAGAATAGTATTCTTCATACCCATACCAAATATAACATGTGTATATAATTCTATCTAAATCCATTTTAAGAAAGCATAGTGAATACAAACATTAAGGCTATACAGAATTACCCAGGAAAAAACCTTTGGGCTATGTACAGTTAATTATCTAATTTTCTGAACCTTCCTTGGGTTTACCCAGTTAAACAACAAGGGCTCTGAGCATTTGAATTGATTGTTTTGAGATTTCCTCTTTGGTAACCTACAAGTGTTATACCAATATCAAAAGTGACTTCCTCTTTCAAAACCCAAAGAGATTAATAAAAGCAGTGCCACAAAGGACACTTTCAGTAGACAGTCCCCTTGAAACTAAGCCTGCATGTTGCTGAAGATGTTGGCAGTCTTGGAGACCTTAATTGTCAGAAGCAATTAGGTACACTTTAAAGGACTTGGGGCTCACTGGAATTAAAGTCAACTGTAGCTGCAATCAACTATCTACAAAAATCTTATCTGGACCTTTAGAAATTTGTTACTCCTACCTTTTTCTTAGAATGTTCTCTCATGAGTATGTTTTTAACATAAATATACTTTATTTTTTCTAATTAACCTTTTCTTGTACATTTGATGTGAGTCAAATATATGACTATTTCTTAATTATGTATTCTTTCAGGGAAGAAACATAGACAAATAATCTGTAAGGATAGAAATCTAAGACATTTATTTTGGATTTTAAAAGTGATTTCTTATTTGTGTTTGTAATTAAATATATTTACACTAAATAATCAGGACTATATGTACTTCAAACCAAAATAAGTAGTCATAGCCAAGGTTAAAATTAAGACGAGCCACAGGGTTTCTTTATCTTTATGTCCTGATATTTAACTCTTTGCCATCATCTACCAACCACAAATAAAACACCATTTTTTTTTTTTATAAGTGACAGAACTAAGATTTTTTTTTCCTTCTTTTTATTTTTTTAGCTACTTTTTTTATTTTTATTTTTATTTATTTATTTTTGGCTGTGCTGGGTCTTCGGTTCGTGCGAGGGCTTTCTCTAGTTGCGGCAAGTGGGGGCCACTCTTCATCACGGTGCGCGGGCCTTTCACTATCGCGGCCCCTCCCGTTGCGGGGCACAGGCTCCAGACGCGCAGGCTCAGTAGTTGTGGCTCACGGGCCCAGCTGCTCCGTGGCATGTGGGATCTTCCCAGACCAGGGCTCGAACCCGTGTCCCCTGCATTAGCAGGCAGATTCTCAACCACTGTGCCACCAGGGAAGCCCTAAAACACCATTTTTATAATACATATTTACTTTAACTTTAGAGAGAGGTATACTGAGGTATTTCCACAAAAACCAGTCCCCCTCCCCCCAAAAAGGAAGAGATAACAACAGATAAACAGAAAACTGGATAAATCAAATTACAAAATATTAGATGAGTTTATATATGCAAAACAACCTCAGACACAAAATGTTTCCAGAGTGAGAGGACAGGAAATAAGAGCTGATTTTAAGCTGAAAGAAAACTGCTAAAGAAACAAAATATAGGATGGGAGAATGAGTGTTGCTGATTTTTTCCTAGGGCAAGGAAAAGCATTGTTAATTCTGGTGGTTACATTTGTCCTATCAATAGAGAAAGCGGCCTTATTATAAGGCAGAGAATGCATTAGTTCAGAATAAATATGTTTGAAATGCACCTACTTGCCCTCTTTGCTCCTCACAACGTTCTGAATGTAATTTGAACCTCCTTGACAGTTCAATATAAAGCAGAGACTTATATGAGAGAGTGTATTAATATATTTGGCTTGAGCACATATTTTATTTATATTTATATTCTATTATGTTTAATTTAGCATTCAAAAAACTATTTCATCCTCAAAAAGTATATCATGATTCTGTCCATTTTCAAGTGAGTGGGAAAAGAAAATGAACATCTTGGACAGTAATGCTCAAATACCCTGAAAACTTTTGTCTAGTGGATAAACATTACAAGGAATTGCATGATTAACTATGAAAGTAAGTAGTTTAAAAAATGCAAAATGTACTTATTCTATGATCATATGTGTGTTAAGTATTACAGGGCACACAGGAAGAAGATATGGTTCACTTTTATAAGTAAAAGCATATAGAAATTTGGAGGAAAAAGTAAAGGGCTGAACTACTTAAAACATGTTTTATAGAATATATGAGATTTAAGTTGGACCTTGAAGGATGTAACCATTTTCATATTACCAGTATAAGAAATGACAGAAAGATCTGTCAAGAGTTGAGCATAACCTAACATGGCATGGTACTACTACCTTCATTCACCATTATAAATTATTATACATTCTTTTATGTTTTCATTATGATTGTTTGTTATGCAATTAATTAGGATTAAGAATGAGTGCTGAATATAACTTACAACATTGTAATTTAATAAACTGACATGTCACCAAGAATATATTATTGGACTTTGATATGCTAAAGTTAATGTATTCTTAAAAGTACTCGAGTAAAAGAACTACATTTTTTTTTTTTGGTGGTGGGAAGAGGGGGCAGACACTGGAAATAAACTCATTTTAGTATAGAAAGAAAATAAAATAGTGTTGAAATGGCTTTTTCCCAGGGAATCCATGCTATTTTGTGTAATCATACATATAAAATTTATGCATTAGCAGTTTTTGTTAGAATTGATTATTGAGAGTTAAAAGCATTTATGACTCATTTAAAATCTTTGAGAAAAGCTTACCAAGGACAACACATTTTAAATAATTCAATTTACCCAGATATTGCATAGCTTTACCTTTTCAACATAATGTTTGCACTTCCTTAAAAAGTTTATATACTAGTGGGGGACTTTAACACCCCAATTTCATCAATGCATAAATCAGCCAGACAGAAAATCACTAAGGAAACACAGGCTCTAAATGACATATTAGGTCAGATGGATTTAACTGATATTTATAGAGCATTCTATCCAAAAGCAGCAGAATATATATTCTTCTCAAGTGCACATGGAACATTCTCCAGGATAGATTAGATCTTGGTTCACAAACAAGCCTCAGTAAATTTAAGAAAATTGAAATCATATCAAGCACCTTTTTTGACCACAATGCTATGAGATTAGAAATCAACTACAAGAAAAAATAATGTAAAAAAAAAAACCATGTGGAATCTAAACAATATGCTACTGAACACTAAAGAAATCAGAGGAAATAAAAAAAGACCTGTAGACAAATGAAAGCAAAGACATGGCAATCCAAAGATCAGAGTAGAAATAAATGAAATAGAGATGAAGAAAACAATAGAAAAGATCAATGAAACTAAAACGTGGTTCTTAAAAGATAAAAAGAAAATTGATAAACCTTAAACTCACCAAGAAAAAAAGGAAGAAGGCTCAAATCAGTAAGATTAGTCTTCTGAAACTATTCTAGAACATTACAGAGGAAGGAACACACACAAACTCATTGGATAATGCTACCATTACCCTGATACCAAAACCAGACAAAACTATCACAGAAAAAGAAAATTACAGACCAATATCTTTGATGAACATAGACACAAACAAGGTTTGGGGAGGTCCATCAACTACCTTGATTACCAGTCTATTCTTCGGTGACTCTTATGATAAAAGTACACCATTATCAGAAAGAAATTGTTCTGGAAAGTTGAAAATATGACACATTACTTTCAAAGAACACAACTATGTAACTGGAGTAAACTGACAAGACTGAAGCAGTAAAACTTACATCTAAAACATATGTCCCTCAACAAAACACTAGCAAACAAAATCCAACAACACATTAAAAGGATCATACACCATGATCAAGTGAGATTTATCCTGGGGATACACGGATTCTTTAACATACACAAATGAATCAATGTGGTAACCATATTAACAAATTGAAGAATAAAAACCATATGATTATCTCAATAGGTGCAGAAAAAGCTTTTGACAAAATTCAACACTGACTTATGATAAAACTCTCCAGAAAGTGGGCATAGAGAGAACCTACCTCAACATAATAAAGGCCATAGATGACAAACCCACAGCTAACAATATACTCAATAGCAAAAAGCTGAAAGCATCTCCTATAAGGTCAGGAACAAGATAAGGATGTCCACTCTTGCCACTTTTATTCAACATAGTTTTGGAAGTCCAGCCATGCAATCAGAGAAGAAAAAGAAATAAAAGAAATCTATATTGGAAAAGAAGAATTTAAACTGTCAATTTTTGCTGATGACATGATACTATACATAGAAAATCCTAAAGAGGCTACCAGAAAACTAATAGAGCTCATCAATGAATTTGGTAAAGCAAAGCTAATACACAGAAATCTCCTTCATCTCTATACTCTAACAATAAAAGATCAGAAACAGAAATTAAGGAAACAATCTCATTTACCATCACATCAAAAAGAATAAAGTATCTAGGAATAAACTTACCTAAGGAGGCAAAAGACCTGTATTCAGAACACTATAAGATGCTGATGAAAGAAATTGAAAATGACATAAACAGATGGAGAAATATGCCATGTTCTTGGATTGGAACAATCAATATTTTCAAAATGACTATACTACACAAGGCAATCTACAGATTCAATGCAATCCCTATCAAATTACCAATGACAGTTTTTACAGAACAAGAACAAGAAATCTTAAAATTTGTATGGATACACAAAAGACCCTGAATAGTCAAAGCAATCTTGAGTAAGAAAAATGGAGCTGGAGGAATTAGACTCCATGACTTTAGACTATACTACAAACCTACAGTCATCAAAACAGTACAGTACTGGCACAAAAACAGAAATATAGATCAAGGGAATAGGATATAAAGACCAGAAATAAACCCTCGCACCTATGGTCACTTAATCTATGATGAAGGAAGCAAGACTATACAATGGAGAAGTCAGTCTCTTCAATAAATTGTTCTGGGAAAACTGGACAGCTACATGTAGAAGAATGAAGTTAGAACATTCTTTAACACCATACACAAAAATAAACTAAAAATGCATTAAAGACCTAAATGTAAGACCAGATACTATAAAAATCTTAATGGAAAAAAGCATAAGCATTTTTCTTTCACATAAATCACAGCAAAATCTTTTTTGATCCATCTCCTAGAGTAATGGAAATTAAGAAAAATGAGACTTAATCCAAAAAATGAGACTTAATCAAACTTAAAAGCCTTTACGCAACAAAGGAAACCATAAACAAAATGAAAAGACAACCCACAGAATGGGAGAAAATTTTGGCAAATGATGCAATCAATAAAAAATTTATCTCCAAATTTACAAATAGCTCATGCAACTCAATATAAAAAAAAACAAACAACCCAATCAAAAAAATGCGCAGAAGATCTAAATAGACATTTCTCCAAAGAAGACAAACAGATGGCCAGGAGGCACATGAAAAGTTGTTCAATCTCACTAATTATTAGAGAAATGAAAATCAAAACTATCATGAGGTACTACCTCACACCAGTCAGAATGGCCATCATCAAAAAAAATCTGCAAACAATAAATGCTGGAGAGGGTGTGGAGAAAAGGGAACCCTCCTACACTTTTGGTGGGAATGTAAATTGGAACAGTCACTATGGAGAAAAGTTTGGAGGTTCCTTAAAAAAACTAAGAATAGAGCTACCATATGATCCATCAAACCCACTCCTGGATATATATCCAGAGAAAACCATGGTTCCAAAGTATACATTCACTCCAATGTCCATTGCAATGCTGCTTACAATAGCCAGAACATGAAATCAACCTAAATGTCCATCGGCAGAAGAATGGATAAAGAAGATGTGGTACATATATACAATGGAATATTACTCAGCCACAAAAAAAATGCCATTTGAAGCAACATGGATAGACCAGCAGATTATCGTACTAATTAAAATGTCAGGAAAAGAAAGACAAATACATGAAATCTCAAAAAAAAAAAAAATACCAGATACAAGTGAACTTATTTGTAGAACAGAAACACTCTCAGAGAAGGAACTTCTGGTTATCAAGGGAAAGGGTTTGGGGGGATAGATTGGGAGTTTGGGATTGATATGTACACACATCTATATTTAAAATAAATAACCAACAGGACCTACTGTATAGCACAGGGAACTCGGCTCTATATTCTGTCATAACCTAAATGGGAAAAGAATTTGAAAAAGAATGGATACTTGTATGGGTATAACTGAATCACTTTTCTGTAAGTAACACATCATTGTTAATCAACTACACTCCAATATAAAATAAAAATTAACAAAATATAAAATATTTTAGTGTTATTAAATACCACAAAATGAAACTTTATAATGTTAAAAAGAATTTAAAAAATTTAAATATATGTATTTACATATGTGTATAATTTTGTTAAACAACTATCATATTTAGCATTCTATAAAGATACTTAGCTCTACTTCTACTTTGTTCAGGAGAAATTCAGATTTTACACATTTTTTAAATTTACACAAATTATTTAACTTTGTAACTGTCCATTTAATGTTGGCTTAACTATATCCAATATAATATTAATATATTGTTAAAATATTAATTTTAAATTCTATATTCAGGTAATTTATCTTTATCTGATTATTATTCCTTGTTCTCTCTTAGTGCCCATGCCTACTTAACCTAAATTTTAGCAGCAGTACAATTTAATTGTAAAACACATAGGCAACCCAAGTTTGAATTTCTGCTCTAACATTTCCTCTTATAATTCCTAAAAATTACTTATTTCTCTGTCTTTATTCTTCATTTGTAAAATTGGGTACAAATTTCAACTCTCTCCTGAGGATTTTGTAAGTTTGAATAAGATAATTTATGAAATAAGCTTGGCAACTAATGAGGATTTAATGAATGTTGGTTACTATTCTTAAGTCAATTGTGCTTCAAATTCTTCCCTTTCTGCCAATATATTTAAATTCAGAACCTCATCATCACTTTGCCAGTAATTTTTAATATGTGGGTTATAGGACATTAATTGGCTGTTAAATCAATTTATTTGGTTATAATTGCATTGTCTATTAAAAATAAAAATATAATGAGTACAAAAATATCAGATCTCATTAAATATAGCAAGATTAAGAATTTTTTCATGAGACATTTATATGTGTGTGGGTGTATGAATATTTTTATACTATAAGTCACATTAAAAGTTTTAAAAACCTCTATCTTATTTATGGAGTATTTGACCTATCTCTATAAATAAGAACCCTACTACTCCCAATTTCTATTTTTCTTAAGGCTGCCAGACTTAGCATTCTGAAAGTTGAGCCCTCATAACGTAGCAATCTATGTTCATTTAAAAATGAAAACAAAATTAAAATCAGCAAATTTTGGAGCTCCAAATTTAGTATATCATTCAGGACTCTTATAAGTTAATTCTAACCTGTCTCTCCTAAGAAGTAACACTGATTAGCTTATAGTTTCCTAAATTCCATGTTCTTTCAAAAACCTGAAAAACCTTCATAATCAATTTTTTCCTTCTATTTGTCATCTGTAAAGTCCCAGCTCAAATATCTCCCATTCAGGGAAGTCTCAGAGGACTATAAAGGCACTTGCTGCATTCCACCCTGGTTTTCTGTCAATAATTTCTCTTTGCTGTTATTCCTGTTATATGTTATTGTCTATTTAAAAGAAACAATAAAATTAATAGCAATGAAATAAATATCATCATTGTTTTTCTTTTCATTTAAAATATTAAACTTGCCTCATTGATAGTTGTCAGTAGTGACTTTATTTTAAGCTAGAAAATGATGTTATATTTATGACAACATGTTATGTTTTTTCTCTCTTGCAAGTCAAATAATTTACACAAATAGACCTCTAGGAAACCTGAATTACTAAAATCCAATGTCACATTGGTCATATTACACACATATCAATATAATATTATAGAGATATGGTTACTCTGACACATCTGTACATTTGAGAATTCAGTATCCTCAAAAGCCCACTTAACTGATTCCTCTACTTTGACCATCTTTCAACTTCTTTCTCTAAATTCAACTCAGTAATATTTATCTGATTCTCTGTAGTATTTTATTTTTTCTACAATTTTTCATAAAAATTATTTGAGAACACACATGATCTTATTCTTCTTAATTTCTCTAATTTGTATATGCAGTATCAAGCTTGTCTTTCCAGCTGTGCATGTAGGTTTTTGAGTTTTTGTTTATTTTGTTTTGTTTTGTTTTTGTTACAGTAACTGATAAAGCATGTTGTTAAGAGGAAAATGGTAAAAAAGAAAAGAAAAACACATAAGAGGGTAAAAATAGATTCTTCTTCCAGGAACAAGTAAAGCTGAAATAAAATAATCCTGAACCTTAGGACAGTACTACATTCACATCTGAGAGGAAGGAAGCAGTCCGATAGGACTTGAATAAAAGGGGTACCTTCTTATGCTTGACATAAAATCTTTAAATGCCCATATTTTTGTGAGAGGATCTGAAAAATAACTTTTTCACTGAGTTACACAAAGCTTCTAAGTTATTTTGCATCTAGGACCTTGGGGGTCCCCAGTTAATAAAAAATCAACAACTCAGAATCATACAGCCAAGAAGGCATTTCTTGTATATGTATGCATGATCAAAACTGTGGGAAAATGTGTTTCTTAGCTCATATAATATATACAAAAAAGAAAATTTCACTGCAGCAATACAGGGGATATCATTAACAAATGAGATGCAGTATCCATTATTGCCAAAAAAGAATTCATTCACAATCTACATGCTATCTTTATCATTTAACATATTTATAAGACTTGTGAATGTGCTTCCAATCTCAGTATAGAAATTCTAATTTTCAGAGAGATTTTTAATTTCTCAATTTTATTATGTCGTGGGTATTTCAGAAAATAATCTTTGTACAAATTGCAGAATGAGGAAATAGGGTATGCAAAAGATACAACATGTTGTTTTTACACTCAAAGAACTCACAATCAAGTCGGAAATAATAGCATTTATAAAAATGCAAACATTAGGTAAGCATAGAGACTCAACAAAAATATGTAAAAAGGATGGTCATTCATAGGAGTAGAATATTTAAGTTTTTGATGGATATTTCAAAGATAGTAAAGTTGAGAACATTTCAAAAATGATGATTTAAATAAGTAGACATGATGATAAAGTACATATATAATGTAAAAATTCAAATGGCATTCATAAATTCAATATATAAAGTGTTTCACCTTTATTTTTTTTAATATTATTATTATTATTATTTTTTATTTTGGTTGCACCAGGTCTTAGTTGTGGCAGGCAGGCTCCTCTTAGCTGCAGCTCACCAGTTCCTTAGTTGTGGCATGCAAACTCTTAGTTGCGGCATGCATGTGGCATCTAGTTCCCTGACTAGGGATTGAACCCAGCCCCCCCTGCATTGGGAGTACGGGGTCTTAACCACTGTGCCACCAGGGAAGTCCCTAAAGTGTTTCACCTTTAAAATAAAAAGCAACAGACTAAAAAACGGCAATTTATTAAAATGCCTTGAGATATTGAATGTAATGATTTAACAACATAGATACAATGTTATAAGAAATTAAATAATGAGACCAAATGTGTTACTCATAAGATTTGTTCATTTGAGACAGGAATAATTTTGATGGAACATGGTAGCCAGTGGTATCTTCATGGTGTTATTGAATATAATTAATTGAGACAGTTAAGATTTACTTAGGTACACTGTGATTTGAGATTGTTCCATGAAAAGAAAATAACATAATTCAAATAATTTTAATAATGGTCCCTTTACAGGCAGTCACAAGACTGGATTTATTCATAAGATACTTTTTTCAACCAATAACAAAAGATAAAGTTAGGTATACTGGATAGAGGCAGATTGTTGAGGAATGCAAATGTCAGTAAAACTAAATATAGTGATTCATGGTACTTGTTGGGTTTATTATTGTTACTAGTCCTCAAGTGTGTGCAACTTTGCAATGTCAAACTACACTCATATATTTTATGTCAGTTAGTTGTCAAAATAATATTTTTGTACAAACTAACCCTTAAAAAGGTTAAATTATTTTTAAGTAAAGTCATACATCTAGTAAGTTGAGAACCCAGGACCACAATGCAAGTATTTTTATACCTAAGTCCAATGCATTATTAGTCATATTCTTTGACTGTGAGTAATAGTAATCAGAATTCAACATAGCTAAAATAAGAAGTTATTAACTAAGAAAAAGTTCAAAAGTGAAGCAACATACAGGGTTCATTGTTTCATTACCACAATTATTAAATCCAGGTATTTTCTTCATGTCTTGTCATCTATTATTGTCCTTAAATTCATCCTCAGAATATTAGCATATCCAGACATCTTATGAAACTATGATAATAATCTAAAGAGGAAAAGAGGAAGTCTATTCCTATAGCTTTCTTAAGAACTCAAAGGAATATTTAACAGAAGGCGGGAAGCTTCGGAGCCACGGAGGAGAGCGCAGCCACAGGGGTGTGGAGGGCAAAGCGGAGAGATCCCCACACAGAGGAGCTGTGCCGACCAGCAACTCATCAGCCCGAGAGGCTTGTCTGCACACCTGCCAGGGTGGGCCGGGGCTGGGAGCTGAGGCTCGGGCTTCAGTCGGATCACAGGGAGAGGACTGGGGTTGGCGGCGTGAACACAGCCAGAAGGGAGCTAGTGCGCCAAGACTAGCCGGGAGGGAGTCCAGGGAAAGATCTGGAGCTGCCGAAGAGACAAGAGACTTTTTCTTGCCTCTTTGTTTCCTGGTGCGTGAGGAGAGGGGATTAAGAGCACTGCTTAAAGGAGCTCCAGACACGGGCGTGCGCCGCAGCTACCAGTGCGGACCCCAGAGACAGGCATGACATGCTAAGGCTGCTACTGCCGCCACCAAGAAGCCTATGTGCAAGCACAGGTCACTGTCCACACCTCCCCTCCCGGGAGCCTGTGCAGCCCGCCACTGCCAGGGTCCTGTGATCCAGGGACAACTTCCCTGGGAGAACACACGGCATGCCTCAGGCTGGTGCAGCGTCACGCTGACCTCTGCCACAGCAGGCTCACCCCGCATCCGTACCGCTCCCTCCCCCCGGCCTGAGTGAGCCAGAGCCCCCAAAGCAGCTGCTCCTTTAACCCCATCCTCTCTGAGCGAAGAACAGACGGCTTCAGGCGACCTACACACAGAGGTGGGTCCAAATCAAAGCTGAACCCCGGGAGCTGTGTGAACAAAGCAGAGAAATGGAAATCTCTCCCAGCAGCCTCAGAAGCAGTGGATTAAAGCTCCACAATCAACTTGATGTACCCTGCCTCTGTGAAATACCTGAATAGATAATGAATCATCCAAAATTGAGGAGGTGGACTTTAGGAGCAAGATATATTATTTTTTCCCCTTTTCCTCTTTTTGTGAGTGTGTATGTGTATGCTTCTGTGTGAGATTTTGTCTGCATAGCTTTGCTTTCACCATTTGTTCTACGGTTCTGTCCCTCCATTTTTGTTTTTGTTTTTGTTTTTTACTTAAAAAATTTTTTTCTTAATAATTATTTTTTATTTTAATAACTTTATTTTATTTTTTTTTATTTTATCCTCTTTCTTTCTATTTTTTCTCCCTTTTATTCGGAGCCGTGAGGATGAAAGACTCGTGGTGCTCCAGCCAGGCATCAAGGCTGTGCCTCTGAGGTGGGAGAGCCAACTTCAAGACACTGGTCCACAAGAGACCTCCCAGCTCCATGTGAAGCCAAATGGCAAAAATCTCTCACAGATCTCCATCTCAACACCAAGACCCAGCTTCACTCAACGACCAGCAAGCTACAGTGCTGGACACTCTATGCCGAACAACTAAAAAGACAGGAACACAGCCCCATCCATTAGCAGAGAGGCTGCCTAAAGTCATAATACGGCCACAAACACCCCCAAAAAACACCACCAGATGTGGACGTGCCCAGCAGAAAGACAAGATCCAGCCTCATCCACGAGAACACAGGCACTAGTTCCCTCCACCAGGAAGCTTACACAACCCACTGAACCAACCTTAGCCACTGGGGACAGACACCAAAAACAACGGAAACTATGAAACTGTAGGAGACCTCAAACAGTAAGATAAGCAAAATGAGAAGACAGAAAAACACACAGCAGATGAAGGAGCAAGGTAAAAACACACCAGACCTAACAAATGAAGAGGAAATAAGCAGTTTACCTGGAAAAGAATTCAGAATAATGATAGTAAAGATGATCCAAAATCTTGGAAATAGAATAGACAAAATGCAAAAAACGTTTAACAAGGACCTAGAAGAACTAAAGAGGAAACAAGCAATGATGAACAACACAATAAATGAAATTAAAAATAATCTAGAAGCGACCAATAGCAGAATAACTGAGGCAGAAGAATGGATAAGTGACCGGGAAGATAAAAGAGTGGAAATAACTACTGCAGAGCAGAATAAAGAAAAAAGAATAAAAAGAACTGAGGACAGTCTCAGAGACCTCTGGGACAACATTAAACGCACCAACATTCGAATTATAGGGGTCACAGAAGAAGAAGAGAAAAAGAAGGGGACTGAGAAAATATTTGAAGAGATTATAGTTGAAAACTTCCCTAATATAGGAAAGGAAATAGATAATCAAGTCCTGGAAGAACAGAGAGTCCCACACAGGATAGATCCAAGGAGAAACACGCCAAGACACATATTAATCAAACTATCAAAAATTAAATATAAAGAAACATATTAAAAGCAACAAGGGAAAAACAACAAATAACACACAAGGGAATCCCCATAAGGTTAAGAGCTGATTTCTCAGCAGAAACACTGGAAGCCAAAAGGGACTGGCAGGACATATTTAAAGTGATGAAAGGGAAAAACGTAAAACCAACATTACTCTATCCAGCAAGGATCTCATTCAGATTCAATGGAGAAATTAAAACCTTTACAGACAAGCAGAAGCTAAGAGAACTCAGCACCACCAAACCAGCTTTAAAACAAAGGCTAAAGGAAATTCTCTAGGCAAGAAACACAAGAGAAGAAAAAGACCTGCAATAACAAACCCAAAACAATTAAGAAAATGGGAATAGGAACATACGTATCGATAATTACCTTAAATATAAATGGATTAAATGCTCCCACCAAAAGACACAGACTGGCTGAATGGATACAAAAACAAGACCCATGCTGTCCACAAGAGACCCACTTCAGAGCTAGAGACACATACAGACTGAAAGTGAGAGGATGGAAAAAGATATTCCATGCAAATGGGAACCAAAAGATAGCTGGAGCAGCATTTCTCATATCAGACAAAATAGACTTTAAAATAAAGACTATTACAAGAGACAAAGAAGGACACTACATAATGATCAAGGGATTGATCCAAGAAGAAGATATAACAATTGTAAATATTTATGCACCCAACATAGGAGCACCACAATACATAAGGCAAATACTAACAGCCATAAAACGGGAAATCAACAGTAACACAATCATAGTAGGGGACTTTAACACCACACTTTCACCAATGGACAGATCATCCAAAATGAAAATAAATAAGAAAACACAAGCTTTAAATAATACATTAAATAAGATGGACTTAATTGATATTTATAGGACATTCCATCCAAAAACAACAGAATACACATTCTCCTCAAGTGTTCATGGAACATTCTCCAGGATAGATCATAACTTGGGTCACAAATCAAGCCTTGGTAAATTGAAGAAAATCGAAATCGTATCAAGTATCTTTTCTGACCACAACGCTATGAGACTAGATATCAATTATAGGAAAAGATCTGTAAAAAATACAAACACATGGAGGCTACACAATACACTACTTAATAACCAAGGGATCACTGCAGAAATCAAAGAGGAAATCCAAAAATACCTAGAAGCAAATGACAATGGAGACACGATGACCAAAAACCTATGGAATGCAGCAAAAGCAGTTCTAAGAGGGGAGTTTATAGCAATACAATCCTACCTCAAGAAACGGGAAACATCTCAAATAAACAACCTAACCTTGCACCTAGAGCAATTAGAGAAAGAAGAACAACAAAACCCCAAAGTTAGCAGAAGGAAAGAAATCATAAATATCAGATCAGAAATAAATGAAAAAGAAATGAAGGAAATGATAGCAAAGAGGAATAAAAGTAAAAGCTGGTTCTTTGAGAGGATAAAAAAATTAATAAACCATTAGCCAGACTCATCAAGAAAAAAAAGGAGAAGACTCAAATCAATAGAATTAGAAATGAAAAAGGAGAAGTAACAACTGACACTGCAGAAATACAAACGATCATGAGAGATTACTACAAGCAACTCTATGCCAATAAAATGGACAACCTGGAAGAAATGGACAAATTCTTAGAAATGCACAACCTGCTGAGACTGAACCAGGAAGAAATAGAACCTATGAACAGACCAAACACAAGCACTGAACTTGAAACTGTGATTTAAAATCTTCCAACAAACAAAAGCCCAGGACCAGATGGATTTACAGGTGAATTCTATCAAACATTTAGAGAAGAGCTAACACCTATCCTTCTCAAACTATCGCCCTGATACCAAAACCAGACAAAGATGTCACAAAGAAAGAAAACTACAGGCCAATATCACTGATGAACATAGATGCAAAAATCCTCAACAAAATACTAGCAAACAGAATCCAACAGCACATTAAAAGGATCATACACCATGATCAAGTGGGGTTTATTCCAGGAATACAATGATTCTTCAAATATGCAAATCAATCAACGTGATACACCATACTAACTAATTGAAAGAGAAAAACCATATGATCATCTCAATAGATGCAGAGAAAGCTTTCGACAAAATTCAACACTGATTTGTGATAAAAGCCCTGCAGAAAGTAGGCATGGAGGGAACTTTCCTCAACATAATAAAGGACATATATGACAAACCCACAGCCAACATTGTCCTCAATGGTGAAAAACGGAAACCATTTCCACTAAGATCAGGAACAAGACAAGGTTGCCCACTCTCACCACTATTATTCAACATAGTTTTGGAAGTGTTAGCCAAAGCAATCAGAGAAGAAAAAGAAATAAAAGGAATCCAAATCAGAAAAGAAGAAGTAAAGCTGTCACTGTATGCAGATGACATGATACTACACATAGAGAATCCTAAAGATGCTACCAGAAAACTACTAGAGCTAATCAATGAATTTGGTAAAGTAGCAGGATACAAAATTAATGCACAGAAGTCTCTTTCATTCCTATACACTAATGATGAAAAATCTGAAAGTGAAATTAAGAAAACACTCTCATGTACCATTGCAAGAAAAAGAATAAAATATCTAGGAATAAACCTACTTAAGGAGACAAAAGACCTGTATGCAGTAAATTATAAGACACTGATGAAAGAATTTAAAGATGATATAAATAGATGGAGAGATATACCATGTTCTTGGATTGGAGGAATCAACATTGTGAAAATGAAAATGACTCTATTACCCAAAGCAATCTACAGATTCAATGCAATCCCTATCAAATTACCACTGGCATTTTTCACAGAACTAGAACAGAAAAACTCACAATTTGTATGGAAAGACAAAAGACCCCGAATAGCCAAAGCAATCTTGAGAACGAAAAATGGAGCTGGAAGAATCAGGCTCCCTGACTTCAGAGTATACTACAAAGCTACAGTAATCAAGACAGTATGGTACTGGCACAGAAACAGAAATATAGATCAATGGAACAGGATAGAAAGCCCAGAGACAAACCCACGCACACATGGTCACCTTATCTTTGATAAAGGAGGCAAGCATATACAGTAGAGAAAAGACAGCCTCTTCAATAAGTGGTGCTGGGAAAACTGGACAGGTACATGTAAAAGTATGAAATTAGAACACTCCCTAACACCATACACAAAAATATACTCAAAATGTGTTAAAGATCTAAATGTAAGGCCAGACACTATCAAACTCTTAGAGGAAAAGAGAGGCAGAACATTCTATGACATAAATCACAGCAAGATCCTTTTTGACCCAGGTCCTAGAGAAATGGAAATAAAACCAAAAATAAATAAACAAATGGGACCTAATGAACCTTAAAAGCTTGTGCACAGCAAAGGAAACCATAAACAAGACCAAAAGACAACCCTCAGAATGGGAGAAAATATTTGCAAATGAAGCAACTGACAAAGGATTATTCTCCAAAATTTACAAGCAGCTCATGCAGCTCAATAACAAAAAAACAAACAACCCAATCCAAAAATGGGCAGAAGAGCTAAATAGACATTTCTCCAAAGAAGATATACAGATTGTCAACAAACACATGAAAGAATGCTCAACATCATTAATCATTAGAGAAATGCAAATCAAAACTACAGTGAGATATCATCTCACACCGGTCAGAATGGCCATCATCAAAAAATCTAGAAACAATAAATGCTGGAGAGGGTGTGGAGAAAAGGAAACACTCTTGTACTGTTGGTGGGAATGTAAATTGATACAGCCACTATGGAGAACAGTATAGAGGTTCCTTAAAAAACTAAAAATAGAACTACCATATGACCCAGCAATCCCACTACTGGGCATATACCCTGAGAAACCATAATTCAAAAAGAGTCATGTACCAAAATGTTCACTGCAGCTCTATTTACAATAGCCAGGGCATGGAAGCAACCTAAGTGTCCATCATCTAATGAATAGATAAAGAAGATGTGGCACATATATACAATGGAATATTACTCAGCCATAAAAAAAATGAAATGGAGTTATTTGTAGTGAGGTGGATGGAGTTAGAGTCTGTCATACAGAGTGAAGTAAGTCAGAAAGAGAAAAACAAATACAGTATGCTAACACATATATATGGAATCTAAGGGAAAAAAAAAAAAAAAGAGGTCATGAAGATCCTAGTGATAAGACAGGAATAAAGACACAGACCTACCAGAGAATGGACTTGAGGATATGGGGAGGGAGAAGGGTAAGCTGTGACAAAGTGAGAGAGTGGCATGGGCATATATATACTACCAAACGTAAAATAGATAGCTAGTGGGAAGCAGCCGCATAGCACAGGGAGATCAGCTCGGGGCTTTGTGATCACCTAGAGGGGTGGGATAGGGATGGTGGGAGGTAGGGAGATGCAAGAGGGAAGAGATATGGGAACATATGTATATGTATAACTGATTCACTCTGTTATAAAGCAGAAACTAACACACCATTGTAAAGCAATTATACTCCAATAAAGATGTTAAAAAAAAAAGAAAAAAAAAACCATATATACTTCATAATCTCACCACCTAGATATACAGTTCTTTCTAATCTTTTTTTCTATGTCCACAGTTGTGTGTATGTTTAAACAAAGTTAGAATCACACTATAACATATTTAACTTATGTGTTCTTCTTTTTTAATAAATTTATTTATTTATTAAAAAAAAATTAACAGAAGCACATTTCCCTGAGCCCCATTGGGTAACATGCATATTGCTGATACAATGACTAGAATTGAAATGCAATTACTTTTAGACCAATAATAAGTATTTCTGGAGTTAATGGAAGGGAGTTCTTTTGTGTCACATGTCTGCATGAAGGAGAGGTGGATATCTGAATAAAATTAAAGTTATTTTCAAAAGGAAGAATTAAGTATCTGTGCTGGATAGAAAACTCAAAATGTCAACCTGAGTTTTTCTCTGCAACCATTAACAAAATGTGATTACTAAATGAACACATAACAAGGGAATCAAACAGATACAATGTGTCAGATCCTCTTTAAATTGAATGGCATGTGATAATTTCCTAATGATATGGTAAAAAATTACCACAAATTTAGCAGCTTGAAAAAATACTAATTTATTAATTTCACAATTTTACACTTTGTTTCATTATTTATAAATTACATTAAAATAATTATTTTAAATGATCTGAAATTTCTTTCTCTACATTGGCTATTTGATGTGTTATTATAAAAATGTTGAATAACCTTAATTGCATTTACTGATGTAGTTCGAAAACATTAACCTTGATTGTGAGGGCATATGGATTTCAATTAAGGTTATGCCATGAAAAAGCTTTGTAACATTTTGCAAACCAATTGATTCCTGTAAGATTGAATTATCTCATGTGGTGGCCAGACAACATTATCGCTTAAGGGCCCTTTCAGTTATCCCACTTCTAAATAGCAATCTAAAATTTTTGAAAATAATCAGGTCTATAGGTAGTCACATTATAGTGATTAAACTATATGGGTTGATTTGCTTTATTAAAAGATGAATTCAGAGCTACTTAGAATAATAGTTTCTTTTGGGTTCCATTTTGAGATATGTTATTAGCTGTGAAATAGTCAATCTATCTTAAGTTTGCTAATTCAGCCAATTTTGTCGTGAGAATCAATTTTCCTAAATATCTACTCTTGCTTAAAATCACAATGGCCCTGTGGAAAACAACTCTAGTAGGTACCCTCACCATACCTGCTTATTCTGTCTTAGATCAGATTTAAATGTGAAGAAACAAGTTGGAAATGGGAGAAACATTTTTTTAGGCAAGAGAATTTATTATCTAAACTCACAAATTGAGAATGGTAACATATGTAGAGAACAGATTTGAGAGTGTAAAGGAGATTGATTTACAAAAGCAGTTTTTCACATAAACACACAGAGACATACATGGTTACATGAACTTTTTCTTTTTTCTCCCTGTCACACTAGTCATGCAATTTCAAAGTTTTACTTAGTGCGTTTCTCTTGCTAAATAGAATTTAATTAAGATGCAGCATAAAATTACATTTTATTGAATAGTTGTATAGTCGTATGTTGACTATGTTTGTAGAATTACAAAAAGCTATCAGCACCCTAATAACTCTGGATCATAAAGGAGAGGAAATTGCATTGTTTTTGGTCAAAATTGGTTGGAATACTTACAGTAGATACACTGGAATCTTTGCAATAAATTATAAAGGTAAAAAAAGAATGATGTTTGAGTAAGTTGATTTCTGAGGTAAGGTAACATAATATTTTAGATTTGACTGCATAAAAAAATGCAATGGAACAATAAGTTACCATGTTATTTTCTTGCAGTGTGTAAGGTATTTTTAACTTTTAGTTTTGAAGTAGCCAGTACACACAAAATAAAACAAAACAAAACATAGCAAACAAAACGAAACGAAAAACCTTTTCTAAATAGAGATGTATATATCTACGGCAGACAATATCAAATGTGCCATTTCTGTTATTGTTCTAGTTTAAAACATCTCCATGACTTTCTGAGTTGCTTGACACTTGATGTTGATTAAACAGTAATATGAAAAGTTCCATTTCAAAACTGTCCTGTACCTGTAACCCAGACCAGGTGATACCTTATCTTTGTTTGATTAGTTGGCAGGTTTTTTTGGAAGCAGAATGTCATAAAAGTCTTTTCTGAGGTAGAAAACTATTTTAGATGAACAATTTTGATCCTTTGTGATGGCTTTTATTGGTTGGACACATTTTTAGTGGAGAAACTATCTTCAAAAAACATAACATTGGTAAATTTTAATGTACAGGTGAAAATCTATTATTTGTGATCAAAATTCAGCAGAAGACTTAGCAAAAGCTTTATATCTTTAGACTTTAGTTCTCAAAGGACTTGCCTACTGTTATAGTCCTTCACATTTTCTGTGACCAAAAAAATTTCTCCTCTCCTTCAAGGCCTCAATCTAATTATGATTAAGATTATTAAAAAAATAAGAAATACCTCTTTTTATGTGATGGCCTCTCCAATAGGCATTTTATATCTATTTCAAACATTTCCCTTCTCTGTGAGAACTTCCTCAGAACCTCAGATAGAGTGGTCCTCTCCCTCTGAGAAATCACAGCTATTAATGCTCACTTTCACTACAACATCACACTATCTTTCAGTTATTAGATCTTACAATTATTAGATCATATGTCATGGTAAAATTTTGAAATCTAAATAAACTATTTCTATAACATAGAAGAGGCTAAATATTGATTAAATAAAATTATCATAATTAAAGCAAAAGCATTTTATGAGAGGTTGAGACCTAGTTAATAATACTGTAACATTTTCATTACAATAAGACAGATGTCTTTTAAGCCATTTTAATTGTTGTTCCAGACTTTGAGCAGCCATTGCAAATATATACTTGTCATTCTGTATGTTTCTCTGTATGTCAACATGTACCTTATCTTTTCCAGTATTGTTTTTGAATTGTTTTTAAAATTACCCTTTAAATTATCTGTATTTAAATTATCTGCATTATCTGTATTAAGAAGAGATGTAAAGGGGTCTTTTGTATCATTGCATTTTAGAATTATATGTTCAGATGGAGGACTTAAGGGTCCATTTTCAATCATGATTTAAAAGAAAATTTTCACAAAAGCTTCTGAAATTTGAAAAAATTACAATAGACAGAGAGAATGATATAGCTATTGTGATCATTTTTTCTGTATTTTGTGCTGCCTAAGAAAACTGTGTCCAAAATTAGTATTCTGTCAGGCATTAAGCTTTAGGAGAAACTAGTTATCCAAATTTGTGGCTGCTTAAACATGGTTTCTGAGCACAAAAAGTGGAATAGATCTGAAACACTATATAGAAGAATAAATCCAGTCATTGTTTTATATCTAGGATTTGAATAATTTTAAAACATTTGTCAGCAGAAAATGTCAGAATTTAAGATATTTTATGGTGGTCAGCTGTGAGTATTTGTTGAAATGATTACAGACTTTGTTTATAATAGAAAAACATTTAAATATCATTTTGGAAAATTTTATGCATGTTATCTAGAATTTGTGTATTACTCTAATCATTTAAATCTACTTCAGTAAAAACTGAATTATTGTTGCTGTATGGGAAGTTTTTAAATGAATCAATTGAGTCGTCTGCATTATGAGGATAGGAGTTCAGTAAAGCACAGTGAATTGAACTGTTTTGAACTGTGATTTCTCTTAAAACAACTCATAAAAATAATCATCTACATGTACAAGTAGGAAGCAATGATTGGTAGATCAAAAGTAAGTGGATTATTTTGGGAATCATTATTTTTTAAAATCATTTAATATTTAAATATTTATCTTATAAAACTTATGTCATTGGGACAGCAGATTTACAGGGTCCACATAATTATTGTAGCAGAGGTAGAAAAATTGTAAGCAAACTCATATTTAAAATTCTATGTGGGTTTCTGGTTCAGTAAATAGTCATTTAATTAGAGTGATCACATTGAAAAGAAGTGGATGAAAAGACACCTTCATTTTAATCAATATGGTGAACGATACACTAATTTTTACAAAATAAAATCAGAGTATCCTAACATTTAAAAAATTTTCTTTTAAAAGTAGAAATCCCTTTTCCATAAAACTCTCTAAAACCAGAAACCAGCTCTTCCTTCTGACCTCCAATTTCTATGTTTCATCCAGTGACCAAAAATAATCTTAGAGTCATTTTAATCTCCTCTTGCTCCTACTCTTCCATGTCCCTTTATTCCTTATATCTCAGTAGTATCCAAGAAAGTTATGAAACAGCAACATAAAGCATGGTAGGTCTGACAGAAAGACAGCCAGCAAATATCCCGGAAGTGGATATTAAACACACTAGGTACACTGGGACAATTTAGTTGTAAGAGATGAGAGGAACCCAGCCAGCTGTACAGCTTACAGTGGCAGTCGGAAGGGTGCAGGATGTATTTGACAGTCCACATGAGTTTCAGCAGGCAGTTGCATTCCATCAGGCAGCTTCAGAGCAGGGAGTACTGAGACCCAAACCAGAACAAGAACTTAAAGAGAGTAGACATGAAAAGAGATAAGGCCGCAGGTATCAGAGCCCAGATTTGGGGCAGAGAAACAAGGGCAGGTGTCCAGAATCTAATAGGGCTGATGACAATTATTTTAGTACTGACAATAAAGTACACAGTACTGATGATGGTGCTCTGAGCAAAATCTGACTTAATGTGGGATTACTCAAGTATATGCTCTAAAGACATTAGCTTGTCTCTAAGATGAGATCTGAATCATTTCTCCTTGCAATGAGAAAATGTTCAGGATCTTTAGACTTTTCTTCCTGCATGTCTTCTCAGTTCCACTCTTGCTGCAACTGTCTTAATAAAAGTTTTGTTTATCCTACAACCTACGTTAATAATTTTTTGGTGACTACTCTACTTTTACTCCCTTTCTTCTTTAATCCAAACCAGATAAAGTTGCTTGATTAATCTGCCAAATACAGCTAAATTCAGTATATTCAATGGCTCACATTTGTGTACCAAATTAGGTGCAAATTCTCCTTTGTGATACTCAAGATTCTTTACAATATAAACTAGATTTACTGCTCAGGTCTTATATCTTATTATTCTAGTACCACGCCATACTCATCCTTTGCATGCAAGATTGCTTCACCTATTCTGAAGAAATAGCATATACTGGCTTTTTAATCATAGAGTTTCCAAACATTTTTGAGTTTGTTCTTTCTGCTGAAAATATAATAATAAACGTTTGTTTAAATTTCCTTTCAATAAAAGTTTAATTCTCCCATAAACAATGACCTTCCAGACTAACTTCTCTATGTGTTCTTTCCTTATCTCCTTTTTCCAGTAAAACTTTACTTTTTGAACGTTGGTTATGTGGGGATGGGGAATTACTTACAGATTTTTCTCATATTTGCATAAGAAAAATATGAGCTTGCTGGACTTGTGGGGAATGCAATAGAACAAATTCAATCTACATGTCTTCTCCTTAACACAAATTGCTGAGGTTATTTTAATGATCCAGAGATCCAGGTCAACCAGTGTGACCACCAATAAAAATCTCTATTGACTAGTTTTGCTAAGTATGCTTTTGCTTGAAAATATACATATATTTTATATGTATATTCATATATTGACATATACATTAAGTTGGAGCTGCCTATTGCTGATTCCTATAGCTTTGGGCTGAATGTGTTTCTAGAATGACATCTGTAGTCAGATTTCTGAAGTTCAGGTACTTGTCCAGCACTACTTGTTTATTTAATTTCAAATTTATACTCATAATGCTTTATACTTAGATTTCCATATGTTGTGCCATTCTGTCACTGAGTACAGTATGATCAGTATAAGGTCTCATATATTTATCTCATTTCCATATTTTTTATTATATTTATTAGTCTAGATGCTTACAACTTAAGATTTCATATAATTAAAAACTGCAATAATTTTGACAAATTAGGAAATAAGATTAATGATGCTGAAAGAGTGCATCTACTTCTAATTTTTACATATGTTTAAATATTTTAAAGGAAATGTTGGTCACAAAAGTCAGAGACTATCATATCTCAATAGGGCAGCTTATACAGTGAATATTTTAAGTCCCACTGAAAAAAATATTACCTGAACATAAGTTTCTTTATGGAGAAGCAAGACATAAATTTTAATGCATTAATATGTAGATTTTAATCAGCATCAAGGAAGCACAAGAAAAAAAGGGAAGTAAACATTAAAAGGCACAGAAATAAAATGTTAACTTTATTAATATTAACTGTCATGAATACATTTTGATCATGTTGTCCTTTATTCCTACCATTGTGCAATAACGTGTGCTCTGGTTATTATTGTTTCTGAACTCAGGTTTAAATTTAATTCAAATCTTTGTTGTGCAAACATCTCCAAGAAATTCTAAAACACAAATTCAGAAATAAATTATGTTTAGACTTGAAGGTAAGCAAATATTTTTAGGAATATATATATTTTAAATACATTTATCCTATTATGAAAATACACAAGATATTTTTTCATAAACAGGCAAAAGTATTTTAAAACAAGGAAAGCTAACTACAGGGAGTCAACAAAGAAAGTTGTAAAAAACCAAGAAGAATCAACATTTCTATCAGTCAATTAAAATCCACCAGGAGGCATTTTTTTTTTGAATTTTTGGATTTCATTTTATTTTTCATACAGCAGGTTCTTATTAGTCATCCTCTTTATACACATCAGTGTATACATGTCAATCCCAATCTCCCAGTTCATCACACCACCACCCTCACCCCCCGCCGCTTTCCCCCCTTGGTGTCCATACGTTTGTTCTCTACATCTGTGTCTCAATTTCTGCCCCACAAACCTGTTCATCTGCACCATTTTTCTAGGTTCCACATATATGCGTTAATATACAATACTTGTTTTTCTCTTTCTTACTTCACTCTGTATGACAGTCTCTAGATCCATCCACGTCTCTACAAATGACCCAATTTCGTTCCTTTTTATGGTTGAGTAATATTCCATTGTATATATGTACCACACCTTCTTTATCCATTCATCTGTCGATGGGCATTTAGGTTGCTTCCATGACCTGGCTGTTGTAAACCGTGCTGCAATGAACATTGGGGTGCGTGTGCCTTTTTGAATTACGGTTTTTGCTGGGTATATGCCCAGTAGTGGGATTGCTGGATCATATAGTAATTCTATTTTTAGTTTTTTAAGGAACCTCCATACTGTTCTCCATAGTGGCTGTATCAATTTACATTCCCACTAATAGTGCAAGAGGGTTCCCTTTTCTCCACACCCTCCACAGCATTTGTTGTTTGTAGATTTTCTGATGATGCCCATTCTAACTGGTGTGAGGTGATACCTCATTGTAATTTTGATTTGCATTTCTCTAATAATTAGTGATGTTGAGCAGCTTTCCATGAGCCTCTTGGCCATCTGTATGTCTTCTTTGGAGAAATGTCTATTTAGGATTTCTACCCATTTTTGGATTGGGATGTTTGTTTCTTTAATATTCAGCTGCATGAGCTGTTTATATATTTTGGAGATTAATCATTTGTCTGTTGATTTGTTGGCAAATATTTTCTCCCATTTTCAAGGTTGTCTTTTTGTCTTGTTTATGGTTTCCTTTGCTTTGCAAAAGCTTTTAAGTTTCACTAGGTCCCATTTGTTTATTTTTGTTTTTATTTCCATTACTGTAGGAGGTGTATCAAAAAATACCTTGCTGTGATTTATGTCAAAGAGTGTTCTTCCTATGTTTTCCTCTAAGAGTTTTACAGTGCCCGGTCTTACATTTAGGTCTCTAATTCATTTTGAGTTTATTTTTGTGTATGGTGTTAGGGAGTGTTCTAATTTCATTATTTTACATATAGCTGTCCAGTTTTCCCAGCACAACTTATTGAAGAGACTGTCTTTTCTCTATTGTGATTCCTTGCCTCCTTTGTCATAGATTAGTTGACTATAGGTTCGTGGGTTTATCTCTGGGCTTTCTATCTTGTTCCATAGACCTATATTTCTGTTTTTGTGCCAGTACCATTCTGTCTTGATACCATAGCTTTGTAGTATAATCTGAAGTCAAGGAGTCTGATTCCTCCAGCTCCGTTTTTTCCCTCAAGACTGCTTTGACTATTCGGGGTCTTTTGTGTCTCCATACAAATTTTAAGATTTTTTGTTCTAGTTCTGTAAAAAATGTCATTGGTAATTTGATAGGGATTGCATTGAATCTGTAGATTGCTTTGGGTAGTATAGGCATTTTCACAATGTTGATACTTCCAATCCAAGAACATGGTCTACCTCTCCATCTGTTGGTATCATCTTTAATTTCTTTCATCAGTGTCTTATTGTTTTCTGCATACAGGCTTTTTGTCTCCCTAGGTAGGTTTATTCCTAGATATTTTATTCTTTTTGTTGCAATGGTAAATGGGAGTGTTTCCTTAATTTCTCTTTCAGATTTTTCATCATTAGTGTATAGGAATGCAAGAGATTTCTGTGCCTTAATTTTGTATTCTGCAACTTTACCAAATTCATTGATTAGCTCTAGTAGTTTTCTGTTGGCATCTTTAGGATTCTTTATGTATAGTATCATGTCATCTGCAAACAGTGACAGTTTGACTTCTTCTTTTTGAATTTGTCTTCCTATTATTTCTTTTTCTTCTCTGATTCCCATGGCCAAGACTTCCAAAACTATGTTGAATAATAGTGGTGAGAGTGCACATCCTTGTCTTGTTCCTGATCTTAAAGGAAATGATTTCAGTTTTTCACTATTGAGAATGATGTTTGTTGTGGGTTTGTTGTATATGGCCTTTATTATGTTGAGGTAGGTTCCCTCTATGCCCACTTTCTGGAGAGTTTTTATCATAAATGGGTGTTGAATTGTGTCAAAAGCTTTTTCTGCATCTATTGAGATGATCATATGGTTTTTATTCTTCAATTTGTTAATATGGTGTATCACATTGTTTAATTTGCATATATTGAAGAATCCTTGCATCCCTGGGATAAATCCCAGTTGATCATGTTGTGTGATCCTTTTAATATGTTGTTGGATTGTGTTTGCTAGTATTTTGTTGAGGATTTTTGCATCTATATTCATCAGTGATATGGGCCTGTAGTTTTCTTTTTTTGTAGTACCTTTGTCTTGTTTTGGTATCAGGGTGTCGGTGGCCTCATAGAATGTGTTTGGGAGTGTTCCTTACTTTGCAAAGTTTTGAGAGAGTTTGAGAAGGATGGGTGTTAGCTCTTCTCCAAATGTTTGATAGAATTCACCTGTGAAGTCATCTGGTTTGGGACTTCTGTTTGCTGGAAGATTTTTAATCACAGTTTCAATTTCATTACTTGTGATTGGTCTGTTCCTATTTTTTATTTCTTCCTGGTTCAGTGTTGGAAGGTTATACCTTTCTAAGAACTTGTCCATTTCTTCCAGGTTGTCCATTTTATTGGCATAGAATTGCTTGTAGTAGTCTCTTAGGATGCTTTGTATTTCTGCGGTGTCTGTTGTAACTTCTCCTTTTTCATGTCTAATTTTACTGAGTTGAGTCCTCTCCCTCTTTTTCTGGATGAGTCTAGCTAATGGTTTATTAATTTTGTTTATCTTCTCAAAGAACCAATTTTAAGTTTTATTGTTCCTTTCTATTGTTTTCTTTGTTTCTATTTCATTTATTTCTGCTCTGATTTTTATGATTTCTTTTCGTCTGCTAACTTTGGGTTTTGTTTGTTCTTCTTTGTCTAGTTCCTTTAGGTGTAAGGTTAGATTTTTCATTTGAGTTTTTCTTGTTTGTTGAGGTAGGCTTGTATAGCTATAAATTTCTCTCTTAGAACTTCTTTTGCTTCATCCCCTAGGTTTTGGATCATCGTGTTTTCATTGTCATTTGTCTAGGTATTTTTTGATTTCCTCTTTGATTTCTTCTGCCATCTCTTGGTTATTTAGTAACGTATTGTTTAGCTTCCATGTGTTTGTGTTTTTTTACTTTTTTCCCCTGTTATTCATTTCTAATCTCATAGCATTGTGGTCAGAAAAGATGCTTGATATGATTTCAATTTTCTTAAATTTACTGAGGCTTGATTTGTGACCCAAGATGTGATCTGTCCTGGAGAATGTTCCATGCGTGAGAAGAAAGTGTAATCTGCTGGTTTTGGATGGAATGTCCTATATATAGCAATTAAATCTACCTGGTCTGTTGTGTCATTTAAAGCTTGTGTTTCCTTATTAATTTTCTCTTTGGATGATCTGTCCATTGGTGTAAGTGAGGTGTTAAAGTCCCCCACTAATATTGTGTTACTGTTGATTTCCTCTTTTATAGCTGTTAGCTGTTGCCTTATGTATTGAGGTGCTCCTATGTTGGGTGCATATATATTTATAATTGTTATATCTTCTTCTGGGATTGATCCCTTGATCATTATGTAGTGTCCCTCCTTGTCTCTAGTAACATTCTTTATTTTAAAGTCTATTTTATATTATATTAGTATTGCTACTCCAGCTTTCTTTTGATTTCCATCTCATGGAATATCTTTTTCCATCCCCACACTTTCAGTCTGTATGTGTCCCTAGGTCTGAATTGGCTGTCTTATAGACAGCATATATATGGGTCTTGTTTTTGTATCCATTCAGCAAGCCTGTGTCTTTTGGTTGGAGCATTTTATCCATTCACGTTTAAGGTTATGTTCCATATGTATGTTCCTATTATCATTTTCTTAATTGTTTTGGGTTTGTTTTTGTAGGTCCTTTCCTTGTCTTGTGTTTCCCACCTAGAGAAGTGCCTTTAACATTTGTTGTAGAGCTCGTTTGGTGGTGCTGAATTCTCTTAGCTTTTGCTCATCTGTAAAGCTTTTGATTTCTCCATCAAGTCCGAATGAGATCCTTGCTGGGTAGAGGAATCATGGTTGTAGGTTCTTCCCTTTCATCACTTTAAGTATATCATGCCATGCCCTTCTGGCTTGTAGAGTTTCTGCTGAGAAATCAGCTGTTAATGTTATGGGAGTTCCCTTGTATATTATTTGTCATTTTTCCCTTGCTGCTTTCAATAATTTTTCTTTGTCTTTAATTTTTGCCAATTTGATTACTATGTGTCTCAACGTGTTTCTCCTTGGGTTTATCCTGTATGGCCTCTCTGTGCTTCCTGGACTTGGGTAACTATTTCCTTTCCCATGTTAGGGAAGTTTTCAACTATAATCTCTTCAAATATTTTCTTGGTTCCTTTCTCTCTCTCTCTTCTCCTTCTGAGACCCCTATAATGCGAATGTTGTTATGTTTAACATTGTCCCAGAGATCTCTTAGGCTATCTTCATTTCCTTTCATTCTTTTTTCTTTATTCTGTTCCACAGCAGTGAATTCCACCATTCTGTCTTCCAGGTCACTTATTCGTTCTTCTGATTCAGTCATTCTGGTACTGGTTCCTTCTAGTGTGTTTTTCATTTCAGTTATTGTATCACTCATTTCTGTTTGTTTTTTCTTTAATTCTTCTAATTCTTTGTTAAACTTTTCTTGCACCTTCTCGAACTTTGCCTCCATTATTTTTCCGAAGTCCTGGATCATCTTCACTATCATTATTCTGAATTCTTTTTCTGGAAGGATGCCTATCTCCACTTCATTTAGTTGTTTGTCTGGGGTTTTATCTTGTTCCTTCATCTGGTACATAACTCTATGACTTTTTATCTTCTCTATCTTTCTGTGAATGCAGTTTTTTTTCCCATAGGCTGCAGGATTGTAGTTCTTCTACCACCAGGAGGCTTTTAAACCAAGAAGGAATTTTTAAAAATTGTTTATCCAATTACACATTTAAAAATTTATTTATACTACCTTTTTAAGAAGGCTTATTTCTCAAATGTAAAATAATGTCTTTGCATCACCACTATTCATTAGAATTTGGTTTGCTTGTATGTCATAGGAAAAGACTCATCAGTTTTTTCACTGTGCAACTCTCCAGAGGCTGGAGAATGACTTGAGCAAAGAAGAGACTGCTTTTACAATAAAAAATATAATCAGTACCAGAATACGTGACCCAAGGCTGTAAAATGATGTATGCATAATGTGTGAAAGAAACCTCGGCACAGCTGAAAATGCTAACAGTAATTCCTGACCTCAGTGGAATTCTTTAGCACTTATAAAACAATGCTTACTTAATCCTCACTGTAGTGGAATGTCAGAACAAGTATCTCAAATGAAAAAAGTGGACAACTTAGATCAACAACTTGGTGCCCAAGATCAAGAAGTGATCAAGACTTAGAATAAAAATAAAACCAAGATTTCTGGTTGGCAATAATTATGCTATTTCCATTGCCTGTACCATTTCCCTAATGTGATAGAAGTAACATCTTTCTAAATTTATTTCAGAGGTTTAGGTATTCAAAGCATTTCTAAAAATAAAAGAAAGGGCTTTGTATTTCAAATCTATTTAATAAATATTAGTTATACTCTAATCTTTTAATTACAAGTTTATATTATTTTCTTCAGAAAAAAATTCCCCTACTCTTTCTTGCAAACTTTGGTCAACTTGTCTCTACTTTGATGATGGCATAATGGATATGTGTATACTACTGTATTTTTGTGATTGATGGACTGTGGAAATTGCTTTTTTTATGCTCCAGTTGTTTTACTTTCACTATTTCAATTTCCTAAATTGTATTTAGTTTAGCAATACAGCATATTGTTTACTGTTCCTATGCCCTCTATTAGTTTTTCAACATTGTAACATTTTATTGTTTCCTCAGCTCTCATTTGGCTGGTTTCATCCTTGAAAAAGGAATAGCAGTTTCTGCAAATGCTATATTAGAAACATAAAAAGATTGAAATTTTCACATAAATACCACATTTAGAGGCAATATTTAAGAAAATAATAAAACAGTATAACAGTCTCATGGAGTTTAAATTTACAGTCCACAATTATATTTTTATCAACTGTATGTATATTACTAAGTCCTACAAAACATAAACATTGTTATTTAGTAATTTTTGCCATAGATATTTAGTGACTACTTAACCAGTTGTAGGAAGTAAGAAAGGAGTTCTCTTAGAAGGTTTCCAGATAATCAAACTGAACTTCAAAAGATAAGGGGATATTAGACAGTAGAAGGCAGGAAATATTACAAGTGGAGAAGACAGCTTGAACAAAACATAAATATGGAAATTACAAGCCTCAGTCTTTAAAAAAATTAAATTTATTTAAAATATTTTTTTTAAAAGTAAAGTAATATCTTTGTGCCTCAGTTTCTTCATCTATGAAATAAGAATTATGATAGTCTGTACTATGATTGCCATGAAGACTAAATAAGTCATTACATATAAACAACTCAGAACAATGGTGGGTACATGAAAATTACTAAATAATTGCTGGGCTTTTATGTTTTCAGATCAACTGTATACAGATGTTGCTATAATAGCTCATATGAATTCCTGAAAAAAATTGTGCACAATCAACTGCCAAAAATAACAGCGTTGATAGGAAAAATAGGGTTAGTGTAGAACCACTCCATACTTATGGTCTTAGTAACAAAACAACACTATGCTAATAAAACAGAAGTGGAAGTTAAAATCTCCACTGGCACTTGCATCCAGCATCCCAATCAGTAGGCCTTTGCATCCTTGATAAAAAGAGAGCTCTTGCTTCTCTCTTTAAAAATGGTCAGTGAATAAACTACCTTCTTATATAAAGACAAATAAAATTTTAAATAAAATTAAAAATTTAATCTATCAACTTAAACTTGGACATGCATACAGGAAAAATAATACATATTCACTCTCATAGAGCTGAGAGTTAATGTAATGGAAACTGTAGTTGATCTTAAAGCCACTAAATCAAACTTATACTATAAAATGACAGTCCTATGAGATTTTCTTTTTTTTTTCCAAATGTTGTTATGTATTTGTAAAATTCATAACAACTTTTAATTGTGAGGGAAAAAATCACCCTTAATCACTACAAAATAGTACATTGTGGGAAAATTGCATATGAATCAACATAAGTTATGTATTACACACATATTATTCCATTTCTTATGAATAGGATGAGAGTCAATGTGCATTGAAGAAACATGTCTTGTAGAATAGACTGTACTTCCAAACTTAGACCTGTACTACCAGCAGATTTTTATTATCTTAAATATTCAAAAGAGTTGTCTATAATTATTTCTCCTATTCACTCTTCAACCCTGTGCAAACCGAAATACAAGCCTGATCTTACTAAAGTCACAAATAACCTCTATGCTCTTTAATCCAATGGATATATTTCACTCCTGCTCTTAAGGACTGTAGTAACATTGGATATTGCTTACCTCTTCTTCTTTTATGATGCATTGTCTTTTCAAGGCATCCATGATACAGTACTTAATTTATTTTATTTCTACATGACTAATTGCTCCTTCTTCATCTTCTTTGAAATTTCACATTATTTTATAAATTTTTCAAGTTTTAGAGTTCTTCAAGGACTTTCTTCTGTTGAACCCCTTTTCTTTCAATAAGATATTTCATAGGAAATAAGGCTCCAAAGTAGCAACTGTACAAAGATTTCCCAAAAAAGTGTGTGTGTGCATGTATATTTCAGACTTTCACCATGAAAATTAGACAATTAATCGTTCCTTAAAACCTATTAATGGTTGGTCACTAGACCTCTGTTCAGCTTTACAGCATCTCATCTTCCCTCTCTCACTCCACAGTGGCAATCCTTGTACAGTCTATATACACTTTCTCAAGTCAAAGTATATTTATATTAGTTTTTCTCCATCTCTATAAGTCATTTTTTTAAGGAAAAATTACACAAAGGCAAACACATAGTAAAGTTAGTAGAGCAACCACTTATTAGCTTTAGAAGAAATGATAAAATAGACAAAAGTAGTAAAATCATTTATATTCACAGTGAGAAGATTAAAAAATATGCAAAACAAAACAATGTAAAATATGATGTCAAAAACGTTATACATTGGAAAAGATTAAAATGCAGAATTTTTAGAATTCTTTAGAAGTTAAGGGTACATCCACTTTAAATAATCATATTTATGGCTATATATAAACTTCATGGAAACCACAAACCAAAAGTCTATAATAGACACACACACACAAAAGAAAAATAAATCCAAACACATCACTAAAGATAATCATCAAATTACAAGGGAAGAAAGCAAAAGAAGAAGAAAAGAACAAAGAATGACTACATAAACAACCAGAAAACAATTTTTTAAATGGCAATAAATACATACTTCTCAATAATTATTTTAAATGTAAGTGGACTAAATTTTTGATCAAAAAACATAGTGTGGCTGAGTGGATAAAAATAATAGACCCATATATATGCCTACAAAGGACTCATTTCAGATCTCAAGTAACACAGAGACTGAAAGTGAGGAATAGAGAAAGGTATTTCATGCAAATGGAAATGAAAAGAAAGCTGAGGTGGCAATACTTATGTCAAGCAAAACAGACTTTAAAACAAAGACTCTAACAAGAGACGAAAAAATGACATTACATAAGGATTAAGGGATCAATCCAACAAGATGTAACAATTGTGAATATATGTGAACCCAAAGTAGAAGCAGCTAAATACGTAAAGCAAACAATAACAAGCATAAATGGAGAAATGTACAGTAACACAATAATAGTAGGGTAATTTAATCCCCCACTTAAATCAATGAACAAATTATTCAGAGAGAAAATCAATAAGGAAATACTGGTCTTACATAACACGTTAGATCAGTTGAATGATCCATCCAAAAGCAGCAGAATAGACATTCTTGTCAAGTACGTATGGAACATTCTCCAGGATAGATCACAAGCTAGGCCACAAAATAACTCTCAATAAATTTTAGAAGGTTGAAATCATATCGAGCATATTTTCTGACCACAAAAGTATGAGACTATAATTTAACTACAAGAATAAAAGCTGCAAAAAATACAAACATGTGCAAGCTAAACAACAAAACTAAATCAGATACATAGATCAATGGGACAGAATAGGGAGTCCAAAAATAAACACACACTTACATGGTTAATTAATCTATGACAAAGGAAGAAAGACTATATAATGGGGAAATGACAGACTCTTCAAAAAATAGTGTTGGGAAAACCGGACAGCTACATGAAAAAGAATTGAACTGGACTACTTTCTCACACCATATGCACAAATAAACTAAAAATGAATTAAAGACTTAACTGTAAGACCTGAAACTATAAAACTCCCAGAAGAAAACAGGCAGTTTTCTTTGACATTAATCTTAGTAAATTTTTTTGGATCCGTCTCCTCAGGCAAGGGAAACAAAAGCAAAAATAAACAAATGGGAGTAAATCAACCTAAAAAAACTTACACAGCAAAGGAAATTATCAACAAAATGAAAAGTTCACCCAGTGAATGGCAGAAGATATCTGCAAATGATATATCTGATAAGGGGTTAACATTTAAAACATACAAAAAACTCCTACAACTAAACATCAAAAAAAAAGAAAAGAAAAGAAAAAATTAAGAACTTAATAGACATTTTTCCAAAGAAGATACACAGATGGCCAACAGACACATGAAGGGATGCTCTACTTCTCTAATCATGAGGAAAATTCAAATCAAAACCACAATGAGACATCACCTCACACCTCTCAGAATGACTATCATTAAAAAGACAAGAGAAAAAAAGTGTTGGCAAGTATGTGGGAAAAAACTCTTGTGCACTGTTGATGGGAATATAAATTAGTGTAGTCACTATGGAAAATAATATGGGGGTTCCTCATAAAATGAAAAATAGAACTTCTACATGATCCACCAATTCCATTTCTGTGTATTTTTTCAAAGAAAACAAAAAATATAATTTGAAAAGATATATGTATCCTTATGTTCATTCAACATTATTTACAATAGCCAAGATATGGAAGCAACCTATATGTCCATTGACAGATGAATGGTATATATATATATATATATATATATATATATATATACATACACACACACACACAATGGTATATTACTCAACCATTAAAAAGAATGAACTCTTGCTATTAGTGAAAACATGGATGGACCTAGAGGGTATTATGCTAAGTGAAATAAGTCAGACAAAAAAACTACTCTATAATTTCACTTATATGTGGAATTTAAAAACAAAACAAAAAACATAATAAAATAGAAGCAGACTCATTGATACAGAGAACCAATGTGATTGAAGAGGGGAGAGAGGTGGAGGAATGCAAAGGGAAAAGATGAGTATGTAAGGTAATGAATGCTAATTAGCTTGATTGTTGTGATCACTTCACAATATATATTAACATGAAATGATCGTGTTGTGTGACTAAAATATATACAATTTTTGTCAATTATATCTCAATAAAACCCACAAAGTCTTGTATAAAAAGCTGCTATACGATTTCAAATCCTCACCAGCAATATATATGAGGGTTTTAATTTCTTCACAACCTGGGCAACAGTTTTTTGTTTTTTTTTTTGTAATCTTCTAGATGGGTGTGAAGTGATATCACATTATGGTTCTGATTTGCTTCTCCAAGTGAGGAACTCTGCAAACAGGAATGCTTGTGGAGGAAGCCTGGAAGCGAAGTGCCATTGTTGAGTGACATGCAAAGGGTGGGGCTGCCATTGCAGCCCCTCTCTTCATTTGCTGGCCCTTACCACCACAAGCACTAGGGAGGATTCCTGTTGGAGTAAGCACGCACACCACTGCCATCACCTCCTCTGCCCCTCCCCAGCCTGGGTGACATGCTCACCCTGATCACTGCCTGATGGGCTTATGCATTCCAATTTCTACCCCAGCAACTTCCTGCCTGGGTGCTTTGCTTGCACAGATTGCTGCCTTGGTTTCTTCCTGCATGACTGGCTTGTGTGCTCTGGCAACTTCTGGATCAGACTCCAGTGAGAGAAACACATGGAGAGGTGGGACTGAAACTGCAGTTGAGCCCCAGGGCCCATGTGACTAAGGAAGTAGAACTGAAATCTCTCCTTGTGCCTGTGAAAACGGTGGAGTTACACCATCACTGATATCTTACTAAATCCAGCACCTGCAAAACATCTGAAAGGAAAACAGGTGCTCTTGCAGCTGGGACCTGTCTGGCTTTAGCAGCTGTGGGCTTTGTGGGCACATACACATGGGGATTGGGCGAGACCAGAGTCTGAGCTGCGTCCATAGCTTCCACAGCAGATCCAAGTGCACAACTACTGCAGTCCTGGGACTTGACCTCTGTGGATCTGCACCAGTGGCCTGGTGAAAACAACGCCTGAGAGTCACCAAGGCCAACTGCCAGCATACACACAGTTAAGGCAGGAATGAGAGCAGTGCCAAGAATGTACTTTGTCAGCCCACAAAATGGGTGAAAGGGGAAACAACAGAGCACACTCACAGGTGAACACCTCCAGAGAAGGAATACTCAGTGACTTCTCTCTCAGTGGGAGCACTCCAATCCTGTCTACCTTAACTGCAGATCAGAAACACAGTTAAGAAACAGATCTGGGAGCCTCTACTCCAACAACTAGGGAGCCAGCCCCACCCCTAACAGTGCAGTGAAAACCCCAGAGCAAAGGGGAGACCCCACTCAATATCCAGGGCAGGCTCAGGTCACCACAACAACAATCAAACCACCTATCAAGGAAATTATGGCAAAAGCCTCTGGACCAACCTCACCCACCAGGGGCAGACACAAGAAGCAAGAAGAGTTACAATTCTGTAGCCTGCAGAAACGAGAACACAAACACAGTAAGTTTGAAAAAAAGGAGACAACAAAGAAATATGTGGCAGACACCGGAGCAAGATAAAAAAACTATAAGAACAAATTAATGAAGGGGATATAGGCAATCTACCTGAAAAATAATTCAGAGTAATAATAGTAAAGATGATCCAAAATCTTGGAAAAAAGATGGAGGCATGGATCAAGAAGATAAAAGAAATGTTTAAATAAGAAGTAGAAGAACTAAAGAACAAACAGTGATGAACAATAAAATCACTGAAATGAAAAATACACAAGAATGAAGCAGTAGCAGAATAACTGAGGCAGAAGAACAGATAAGTGACCTGGAAGACAGAATGTTGGAAATTACTGCCACAGAAAAGAATAAAGAAAAAAAGAATGAAAAGAAATGAGAACAGTCTCAGAGACCTCTGGGACAACATTAAATGCATCAACATTTGAATGATAAGGGTCCTAGAAGAAGAAGAAAAAAAGAAAGTGTCTGAGAAGTTATTTGAAGAGATTATAGTCAAAATCTTCCCTAACATGGAAAAGGAAATAGTCACCCAAGTCTAGGAAACACAGAGAGTCCCATATAGGATGAACCCAAAGAGGAATGTGTGAAGACACATGTTAATGAAACTAAAAATGAATACAAAGAAAAAATGTTAGGGGACTCCCTGGTGGTGCAGTGGTTAAGAATCCTGTCAATGCAGGGGACACAGGTTCGATTCCTGGTCCAAGAATATCCCACAGGTCGTGGAGCAACTAAGCCTGTGTGCCACAACTACTGAGGATGTGCTCTAGAACCCACGTGCCTAGAGCCTGTGCTCCACAACAAGAGAAGCCACCCCAATGAGAAGTCCGTGCACCACAATGAAGAGTAACCCCAACTCGCCACACCTAAACCACACACAGCAATGAAGACCTAATGCAGCCAAAAATAGATAAATAAATAAAAAGATAGATAAATAAATAAATAAATGTTAAAAGCAGCAAGGGGAAAGCAACAAATAATATACAAGGGAATCCCCATAAGGTTATCAGCTGATTTTTCAGCAGAAACTCTGCAGGTCAGAGGGGAATGGCATGATATATTTAAAGGGATGAAAAGGAAAAATCTACAACCAAGAATGTTCTACCCAGCAAGGCTCTCTTTCAGATTTGATGGAGAAATCAAAAGATTTACAGACAAGCAAAGACTAAGAGAATTCAGCACTACCAAACCAGCTTTACAATAAATGCTTAAGGAACTTACCTAGGCAGGAAACACAAGAGAAGAGAACAAAAGAGGAAGGGAAGAAAAAAGACCTACAAAAACAAACCTAAAACAATTAAGAAAATGGCAATAAGAAAATACCTATTGAGAATTTACCTTAAATGTAAATGTATTAAATGTTCCCAACAAAAGACATAGACTGGCAGAATGGATACAAAAACAAGAACCATATATAGGCCGTCTACAAGAGAACCACTTCAAACCTAGGGACACATACAGATTGAAAGTGAGTGGGTGGAAAAAGATATTCCATGTAAATAGAAATCAAAAGAAAGCTGGAGTAGTAATATTCGTATGAGACAAAATAGACTTTAAAATAAAGACTGCTACAAGAGGCAAAGAAGGACATTACATAATGATAAAGTGATCAATCCAAGAAGATATAATAATTTTAAATATATATGCACCCAACATAAGAGCAATGCAATATATAAGGCAACTGCTAACAATGATAAAAGAGGAAATTGACAGTAACACAATAATAGTGGGAGACTTTAACACACTTACACCAATGAACAGATCATCCAGACAGAAAATTAATAAGGAAACACAAGCCTTAAATGACGCATTAGGCCCGATGGACGTAATTGATATTTATAGGACGTTCCATCTGAAAGCAGCAGAACACACTTTCTTCTCAAGTACACATGGAACCATCTCCAGGATAGATCACATCTTGGGTCACAATCAAGTCTCGGTAAATTTAAGAAAATTGAAATCATATCAAGCATCTTTTCCAACCCCAGTGCTATGAGATTAGAAACCAATTACAGGAAAAAAAAAACCTGTAAAAAACACAAACACATGGAGGCTAAACAACATGTTACTAAATAACCAGTGGATAACTGAAAAAATTAAAGAGGAAATCAAAAAGTACCTAGAGAGAAATGAAAACCAAAACGTGATGATTCAAAACCTATGGGATGCAGCAATAGCAGCTCTAAGAGGGAAGTTCATAGGAATAAAATCCTACCTCAAAAGCAAGAAAACTTTCAAATAAACAGCCTAACTTTACATGTAGAGCAACTAGAGAAAGAAGAACAAATCAAACCCAAAGTTAGTAGAAGGAAAGAAATCATAAAGATCACAGCAGAAATAAATGAAATCAAGACAAAGAAAACATAGCAAAGATCAATGAAACTAAAAGCTGGTTCTTTAAGAAGATAAACAAAATTGATAAACCTTTTCAGCCAGACTCATTAAGAAAAAAAGGGAGAGGACTCAAATCAATAAAATTTGAAAGGAAAAAGGAGAAGTTACCATAGACACCACAGAAATACAAAGGATCATAAGAGATTACTATAAACAACGGTACTCCAATAAAATGGACAACATAGAAGAAATGGAAAAATTCTTAGAAAGGTACAACCTTCCAAGACTGAACTAGAAAGAAATAGAAAATATGAACAGACCAACCACAAGTACTGAAAGTGAAACTGTGATTAAAAATCTTCCAACAAATAAAAAATCCAAGATCAGATGGCTTCACAGGTGAATTCTATGAAACATTTAGAGAAGAGCTAATACCTATCCTTCTCAAACTTTTCCAAAAAATTCCAAAGAGAGGAGCACTCCAAAGCTCATTCTATAAGGCCACCATCAAACTGATACCAAAACCAGACAAAGACATCACAGAAAAAGAATATTACAGGCCAATATCACTGATGAACATAGATGCAGAAATCCTCAACAAAATATTAGCAAACCAAATCCAACAACACATTAAAATCCAACAACACCTAGAGGGGTGGGATAGGGAGGGTGGGAGGCAGGGAGATGCAAGAGGGAACAGATATGGGAACATAAGTATATGTATAACTGATTCACTTTGTTATAAAGCAGAAACTAACACACCATTATAAAACAATTATACTCCAAAAAAGATGTTTAAAAAAAAAAAAAAGGATCATACACCATGATCAAACGGGATTTACCCCAGGGATGCAAGGATTCTTCAATATATGCAAATCACTCAACATGATATGTCATTTTAACCAAATGAAGAATAAAAACAATATGAACATCTCAATAGATGAAGAAAAATCCTTTGACAAAATTCAATACCTGTTTATGATAAAAACTGTCCAGAAATTGGGCATAGAGGGAACCTACCTCAACATAAAGCCACAACAAATATCATTCTCAATGGTGAAAAACTGAAAGCATTTCCTCAAAAACCAGGAACAAGACAAGTACGTCCACTCTTGCTGCTTTTATTCTACATAGTTTTGGAAGTCCTGGCCATGAAAATCAGAGAAGAAATAAAAAGGATCCAAATTGCAAAAGAAGTAGTAAAACTGTCATTTTTTGCAGATGACATGATACTATAGATAGAAAATCCTAAGATACCACCAGAAAACTCCTAGAGCTGATCAGTGAATTTGGTAAAGTTGCAGGTTACAAAATTAATGCACAGAAATCTCTTACATTCCTATACACTAACAACAAAAGATCAGAAAGAGAGATTAATGCAATCCCTATCAAACTACCAATGATATTTTTCACAGAATTAGAACAAAAAATTGTACACTTTGTATGGAAACACAAAGAAATAGTCAAATGCAATCTTGAGAAAGAAAAACAGAGCTGGAGGAATCAGGGTTCCAGACTTCAGACTATATTACAAAACTACAGTCATCAAGACAG
Organism: Balaenoptera musculus; assembly: GCF_009873245.2. Taxonomy (NCBI): domain Eukaryota; kingdom Metazoa; phylum Chordata; class Mammalia; order Artiodactyla; family Balaenopteridae; genus Balaenoptera; species Balaenoptera musculus. Next base: position 38,124,376 of record NC_045802.1, read on the forward strand.
TATGGTAGTTCTATTTTTAGTTTTTTAAGGAACCTCCATACTCTTCTCCATAGTGGCTGTATCAATTTACATTCCCACCAACAGTGCAAGAGTGTTCCCTTTTCTCCACACGCTCTCCAGCATTTATTGTTTCTAGATTTTTTGATGATGACCATTCTGACCGGTGTGAGATGATATCTCATTGTAGTTTTGATTTGCATTTCTTTAATGATTAATGATGTTGAGCATTCTTTCATGTGTTTGTTGACAATCTGTATACCTTCTTTAGAGAAGAACTACCATACGACCCAGCAATCCCACTACTGAGCATATACCCTGAGAAAACCATAATTCAAAAAAAGTCATGTACCGAAATGTTCATTGCAGCTCTATTTACAATAGCCAGGACATGGAAGCAACCTAAGTGTCTATCAATAGATGAATGGATAAAGAAGATGTGGTACATATATACAATGGAATATTACTCAGCCATAAAAAGAAATGAAATTGAGTTATTTGTAGTGAGGTGGATGGAGTTAGAGTCTGTCATACAGAGTGAAGTAAGTCAGAAAGAGAAAAAGAAATACAGTATGCTAACACATATATATGGAATCTAAGAAAAAAAAAAGGTTATGAAGAACCTAGGGGCAAGACGGGAATAAAGACACAGACCTACTAGAGAATGGACTTGAGGATATGGGGAGGGGGAAGGGTAAGCTGTGACAAACTGAGAGAGTGGCATTAACATATATACACTACCAAATGTAAAATAGATAGCTACTGGGAAGCAGCCATATAGCACAGGGAGATCAGCTCGGTGCTTTGTGACCACCTATGGGGTGGGATAGGGAGGGTGGGAGGGAGGGAGACACAAGAGGGAAGAGATATGGGAACATATGTATATGTATAACTGATTCACTTTGTTATAAAGCAGAAACTAACACACCATTGTAAAGCAATTATACTCCAATAAAGATGTTAAAAAAAAAAAAAAGACAGTATGGTACTGGCACAAAAACAGAAATATAGATCAATGGAACAGGATAGAAAACCCAGATACAAACCCATGTGCCCATGGTCACCTAATCTTTGACAAATGAGGCAAGAATATACAATGGAGAAAAGAAAGTCTCTTCAATAAGTGGTGCTGGGAAAATTGGACAGCTACATGTAAAAGAATGAAATTAGAATACTCCATAACACCATACAAAAAAATAAACTCAAAATGGATTAAAGACCTAAATGTAAGACTGGACACTGTAAAACTCTTAGAAGAAAACGTAAGAAAAACACACTCTGACATAAACCACAGCAAGATCTTTTTTGACCCACATCCTAGAGTAATGAAAATAAAAACAAAAATAAACATATGAGATCTAATGAAACTTAAAAGCTTTTGGACAGCAAAGGAAACCAAAAGCAAGATGAAAATACAACCCTTAGAATGGGAGAAATTGTTTGCAAATAAAGCAACGGACAAAGGATTAATCTCCAAAATATACAAACACCTCATGCAGCTTGATATCAAAAACACAAACAACCCAATCAAAAAATGGGTAGAAGACCTAACTAGACATTTCTCCAAAGAATAAATACAGATGGCCAACAAACAAATGAAAAGATGCTCAACATCACTAATTATTAGAAAAATGCAGACCAAAACTACAATGAGGTATCACCTCACACCAGTCAGAATGGCCATGATCAAAAAATCTACAAACAATACATGCTGGAGAGGGTGTGGAGAAAAGGGAACACTCTTACACTGTTGGTGGGAATGTATATTGATACAGCCACTATAGAAAACAGTAAGGAGGTCCCTTTCAAATCTAAAAATCGAACTACCATATGACCCAATAATCCCACTCCTGGACATATATCCAGAGAAAACCATAATTCAAAAACATACATGGGGCTTCCCTGGTGGCACAGTGGTTGAGAATCTGCCTGCCAATGCAGGGGACACGGGTTCGAGCCCTGGTCTGGGAGGATCCCACATGCCGCGGAGCAACTAGGCCCGTGAGCCACAACTACTGAGCCTGCGCGACTGGAGCCTGTGCTCCGCAACAAGAGAGGCCGCGATAGTGAGAGGCCCACAGACCGCGATGAAGAGTGACCTCCGCTTGCCACAACTAGAGAAAGCCCTTGCACAGAAATGAAGACCCAACACAGCCAAAAATAAATAAATAAATAAATAAAAATTAAAAAAAAAAAAAATACGTGAACCCCAGTGTTCATTGCAGCACTATTTACAATAGCCATGACATGGAAGCAACATAAATGTCCATCAACAGAGGAATGGATGAAGAAGATGTGCTACATATATACAATGGATTATTACTCAGTCTTAAAAAAGAATGAAATTGTGTCATTTGCAGAGGTGTGGATGAACCTAGAGACTGTCATACAGAGTGAAGTTAGAAAGAGAAAAACAAATATCGTATGTTAGCACATATATGTGGAGTCTAGAAAAATGGTATAGATGAACTTATTTGCAAAGCAGAAATAGAGACAAAGACATAGAGAACAAACTTATGGATACTAAGGTGGAAAGGGTGGGGTGGGATGGGTTGGGGGATTGGGATTGACATATATACACTACTATGTATAAAATAGATAACTAATGAGAAAAGACTGTATTTGACAGGGAACTCTACTCAATGTTCTGTGGTGACCTAAATGGGAAGTAAATCCAAGGAAGATGGGATATATGTATACTTGTGGCTGATTCACTTTGCTGTACAGCAGACACTAACACATCATTGTGAAGCAACTATACTCCAATTAAAAAAAAAGTAGTAATGAATCTGCACATAACACATCTTTTTTTTTTTTCTTGTTTTTGCTGCAAGTATATCAGGTAAGTATGTTGATAGCAGAGATAAAGAGGAAAAGATATAGAAAGAGGTATGAGAGATATATAAACAAATTAATAATACATTATTAAATATAGTAATAAATCAATTTTCAAGCAACAGAAACAAAATCAATAAAATGATTGTTTGCTGGCAATTTTGAAATCACTACAAATTAAAAAATATTTTTCCAATAGTTAGATTTCTGATAATTAGATTATAGACTCAGAGAAACTTTTTGGCTGGTCCACTTATTAAAATTTCAAAATAACTCTAAAATATTTTTTAAGTAAGTAATTAATCTGGCAACAGTGATAACACAAAGGTTGAAACCAGGCACAACAAAAGTAACATTCTTAAGTTGTCAGACATCTTTTGGTGTTGAATACTTGTCATGTTCACTTCCCATTCTGAAGTAGTTATTTCTGGAGATTCTCCATGTTAGAAAAAAAAAATTAAATAAGGATCTATTTCCTATTTCTCTTTGACTAGGTGATTGTGAATGGAACTCAGGTGACATAATATAGTTCAAACAAAGCTTACTTTTGAAATAAAGAGAACATTACAGAGAATCCTGGCTGGTCTCCCTGAGTACTGCATTATCTTGTTCAGTACAACACAGTCTAAAATCGGCCCTTAGTTTAAAGGCTAAGAAACCTGCTTTGTCATCAATTAACCCTGGATTGTGAATCTCTCTGTGAGGGATGGATTCATGTTAGCTAAACTTACATGAAGGGGAATATTTCCTCAAGGGTGAGAAATACAGCTGACATCAGGAATAGAGGAATGTGCTGTGACTAAGCTCACCTTTCCCTATCGCTTCTATGTGGAATCTAAAAAAAAAAAAAAGATACAAATAAATGACTTATTTACAAAATAGAGACAGACTCACAGATTTAGGAAACAAACTTACGGTTACCAAAAGGGAAAGGTGGGGAGAATGGATAAATTGGGAGTTGGGATTGACATATATTATACACACTACTATATTTAAAATAGATAATCAATAAGGACCTACTGTATAGCATAGGGAACTCTGCTCAGTAGTTGGCAATAACCTAAATGGGAAAAGAATTTGAAAAAGAATAGACATATGTATAACTGAAGCAGTTTGCTGTACACCTGAAATTAACACAACACTGTAAATCAACTATAGTCCAATATAAAATAAAAATTAAAAAAAGAAATTCTATAGGAAAGTCAAATTGCACCTAATATGTAAGCACATTTACATGTAAAACACTATTTTAAATGCTTTACCTGAATTCCCTAATTTGACCTTCCCAGTGAGGAAGCTATTGCTGGTAACCTCATTTCCCAGATGAGGAAACCAAAAGTCAGAGAGGTTAAGTGATCCTTAGTAAAATAGCTTGTAAGTTGGAGGAGCCAGAATTTGAATTCAAATAATCAGGTTCAGGAATCAGTGCTTTTACACAACATGCTACATTGATTTTCTTGAAAGAAAGCATGATTTGACCATTTTATTTTCAACTGCCTAATCTAGCTTGATATTCATTTCCCTGTAAAAGAGAAATATTTGGAATTAGAAGGATCCAAGCTTTGGATAAGAACCCTGTATCCTTAAACAATTGTCAGTAGGCATTACAAAAATGTGTGATTGTGATTCTCCATTTTCTAAATATCCATCACAGGTATATTATTTTTAGATATTTAAATATAGATATATAAAATCAAGTTATATTACAATTTCAGTTTTAAAGACTAAAGAGTCAGTTTCTGGTGGTGTTGTGTATCTTTTGTTTGATTCATTGGACACTGGTTTATATTTTAACTTAGTTGTAAATTATTAGGAGAAAAACCTTTGTGGAATTCTCCTGGTAACTGCTAAGTCAAGATGCCTTTAACAGTTTGTATTTGGCAAGGAAAAATGGCTAAGTCATTCTTTACTCTTTATCTGCATTAGGGAGATAGGAAGTTGAACAGGAGGACATTTCTTTCTTGTTCATTTCCCCCTTTTCCATATTCTATAGTGATAATGAAATGAAAATAAACATAAAATTTCAGCCTTATTCATTATTATAAACTCTAAGGAATATTCTGCTTGAGGTCTTTTAATTTTGCAACTAACAAAGAAAAATTCCACTTTGTCTGATATTGTACCTTATTGCTCAAATTCTAATTTAAAACACAATCTCTAAGGATTTGTACACCAGGTCCCTCCCTTCTGCTCACACATGATCTCTTACTGCTACTGCAACCTCAGAGTATGCTGAGAGAGATTCAAGGATAAATCATGAATCTATATTGATTCTCCCTTTCACAGTATTATTTCACATCATTATTTCTTCTTTTTTCTATATCAGGAGGTGTTATTCTTAAATTCTTAAATTAAATGTGGAACAACTAAAGTATAGAGGAGTGAAAGGGTTTGGATAATAAATATACAGTTTCAGGCCTTAAAAACATTAAGTATATCTCATTTAATATTTAAATTGGCCTTCTAGTTTGACAGAAATTTAAATAAATGAGATGTTATATTCAAGGTATAAGTGCAAAAACTGAGATTCAGTTATATTGTGATTGACTTAAAACCATAAACTTCAAAAGTAAGAAATCAGGAGTTTAAAACAATGTCTCTCTGATTTCCTCACTTCCATTACCTCAACATCACACATCTATTCAATGGCATAGCCAGCAATAGACTTGTCAGAAAAAAAAAAATACCCTGAAGTTTCCAACTCTGATACCTGATTAGCTCTTCATTCAATTTTTTCATGAGTCATTTATTTTGTGATTATGAAAAAGTTTTTTAAACTAATTTTATATATGATTCAGAAATTTCCTCCAAGGCTACAGAATACAAAACTATCATGATAAAAATATGCAAATGTAAGAATAAAATTACACAGAAACCTTTTATTACTATTTGTGTGATCTACATATTTAGGGAAACATCTACAAACCAAGAAGGCAATATCTACTTCTGGAAAGTGAAGACCCTCAGTCAGTTTTTATGTGAATTCTGGGCATTTAGTGACTGTGGTGGAAAGGCATAAAAGGGATTGTTTAAAATACTGGGTCAGATTTATTTATTTATTTTTAATTTAATTTTTTATTTAAATATAACTGACTCCCAATAATATATTAGTTTTAAGTGTACAACATAGAGATTTCATAATTGTATACATTACAAAATGATCACTGTGATAACATCTGTTACCATACAAAGTTGTTATAATATTATTGACTATATTCTCTGTGCTGTAAATTTTATTATCTTGACTCATAGCTTTATTTTACAAGTGGTAGTTTTACCTCTTAATCCTCTTTACCTATTGTATTCATACCCTTCTCCCAAGTCCCCTCCACTCTGGCAAAACCAACTTGTCTCTATCTGTGCATCTGTTTCTGTTATATTATTTTTGTTTGTTTGTTTTGTTTTTTAGATTCTACATATAAGGGAAATCATATGGCATTTGTCTTTCTCTGTCTGAATTATTTCGCTTACCATAATAACCTCTAGGTCCACCCATGTTATCACAAATGGCAAAATTTCATTTTTTTATGGCTGAGTAATATTCCATTGTATATATATATCACATCTTCTTTATCCATTCATCTATTAATGGACATTTGGGTTGTTTCCATATCTTGGCTATTGTAAATAAAGCTGCAATGAACATAGAGTGCATATATCTTTTCAAATTAGTGTGTTGTTTTTTTCTGAAAAAACACCCAGGAGTGGAATTGCTGAATCATATGATAGTTCTAGTTTTAATTTTTTGAAGAAACTACATACTGTTTTAGATAGTGGCTGTATCAATTTACATCCCACCAACAGTACACAAGGGTTCTCTTTTCTCTGCTTCCTCACCAACACTTGTTATTCTTTGCATTTTTAAAGATAGTCATTCTGACAGATGTGAGGTAATATCTCACTGTGTTTTTTTTTAATTGTAATAATATATTTTATTTAATCCAGGATAAGTGAACATGTAGTCAATATAGAACATTATTAATAAGATATTTTACATTCTTGTTTTGTATTCAGCTTTTGAAATTTGGTATGGATTTTATACTTATAGCACATCTCAATTTGGACTCGTCTCATACTAAGCACTCTATAGGCACATATGGCTAGCTCACTGTGGTTTTGATTTGCATTTCCCTGATGGTTAGTGATGTTGACACTTTTTCATGTGTATGTCAGCCAACTGCATGTCTTCTTGGGAAAAATTTCTATTCAGATCCTCTGATCACTTTTTAATCAGGGTGCTTGTGGATTTTTTGATGTTGAGTTGTATGAGTTCTTCGTATATTTTGGATATTAACCCCTTATCATATATATTGTTTGCAAATATCTTCTCCCATTCAGCAGACAGCCTTTTAATTTTGTTGATAGTTTCCTTCACTATGAAAAAGCTTTTGAGTTTGGTGTAATCCCATTTGTTTATTTTTGCTTTTTTAAATTTCCTTTCTGAGGAGACATTCCCCCACCCCAAAAAAAAGAAATATATATATATTGCTAAGATCAATGTCAAAGAAATTACTGCCTAAGTTTTCTTCTGGGAGTTTTATGGTTTCAGGTCTTACATTTAAGTTTTCAGCCCATTTCGAGTTTATTTTTGTATATGATGTGAGAAAGTAGTCCAGGTTTATTCTTAGGTATGTAGCTGTCTGGTGTCCAGCACCATTTATTGAAGAGGCTGTCTTTTCCCCAGTGTATATTCTTGCATTTTGTGTCAGAAAACAGTTGACCATATAACTGTGGGTTTATTTCTGGGCTCTCTATTCTGTTCCTTTGATCTATGTGCCTGTTTTTTGTTACCAGTGCCATACTGTTTTGATTACTGTAGCTTTGTAGTATAATTTAAATCAAGGAATGTGACAACTCCAGCTTTATTCTTCTTTCTCAAGCATGTTTTGACTACTCAAGTTCTTTGTGCTTCCATACAAATTTTAGAATTGTTTGTTTTAGCTCAGTGAAAAATGCCATGGACATTTTTATAGTGATTGCATGGAATTTGTAGATTACCTTGGGTAGTAAGGTCCTTTTAACAATATCAACTATTCCATTGAAGGAGCACTGGATATTTTTTCATTTGTTTTTGTCATCTTCACTTTCTTTCAACAATGTTACACTTTTCACAGTACAGGCAGGTCTTTTACTTCCTTGGTTAAATTTATTCCTAGCTATTTTATTCTTTTAGATACAATTGTAAATTGGATTGTTTTCTTCATTTTTTTTTTTTCTGTTAGTTTGTTTTTAATGTATAGAAGTGTAACAGATTTCTGTATATTAATTTTGTATCCTGTAATTTTACTGCTCACTTATTAGTTCTAATAGATTTTTGGTGGCATCTTTAGTATATTCTGTGTATAATATCTTGTCATCTGCAAACAGTGACAGTTTTACTTCTTCCTTTCCAATTTGGATTCTTTATGAACACTTTTGAACAATCCTACATTTTAACCCCCAACAAACACTTAATTTTTTTATATCATATTTTACATCTTTTTGTTTTGTGTATCATTTAACTATTTTTTGTGCATATAAATGATTTTACTACTTTTAACATTTCTAATAGCTTTATAAGTGGTTGCTCTATTATCTTTATTGTTTGCCTTTACCAATGAGCCTTTTTTTTTTCTTTTGTAATTCTTATATTTCTAGTTGTGGTCGTTTTTTCTGTTTAAAGAAATCTCTTTAACATTTCTTGCAAAGTCATTTCAGTGGTGCTGAACTCTTTTACCTTTTGCTTGTCTGTTAAACTTTTTATCTCTCCTTCAAATCTGAATGGTAACCTTGTTGGGTAGATTATTCTCGATTGTAGGTTTTTTCCTTTCATCATTTTGAATATATTGTGCCACTCCCTCCAGACTGCAAATTTTCTGCTGAAAAGTCAGCTTAGAGTTATGGGAGTTCCTTTATATGGTACTAATTGCATTTCCTTTGTTATTTTTAAGATTCTCTATTTATCTTTAATTTTTACCATTTTAATTATGATACATCTTAGTGTGGACCTCTTTAGGTTTATCTTGTTTAGGACTCTCTATGTTTCCTGGATGTGTCTGTTTTCCTTCCCAGGTTAGGGTAGTTTTCAGCCATTATTTCTTCAAATAAATTCTCTGCCATTTTCTCTCTCTCTTCTCCTTCTGGGATTCCTATAATGTGAATGTTAGTACAATTACTGTAGTCCCAGATTTCTCTTAATCTATCCTTACTTTCAAAACTTCTTTTTTTCTTTTTTTCTGTTCAGCTTGGGTCATTTTCACTACTTTTTGTTCCAGTTTGTTGGTCCATTTGTCTGTATCATCTAATCTACTGTTGATTTCTTATAATGTATTTTTTATTTCAATTATTATATTCTTCAGCTCTGTTTGATTCTTCTTTATATTTTCTAACTCTTTGTTAAAATCTTCACTGTGTTCCTCCATTCTTCTCGAGTTCATTGAGCGTCCTTATGATCATTATCTTGAACTTTTTATTCATTAGATTGCTTATCTCCATGACACTTACATCTTCTGGGGTTTTATCTTATTCTTTATTTGGTACCTATTCCTCCAACTCCTCATGTTACCTAATCCTCTGCTTTTATTTGTATGTATTAGGTTTGTTGGTTATGTTTCCCAATCTTGGAGAAATGGCACTATGTAGGAAATGTCTTATAGGGTGCAGCAGCTTACTCCCTCTGGTCACTTGAGCTATATACCCTCTTTGTGGTCTATGTGGACCTTTATGTTATGGCAGGACTGAGTACAGTGGGCATGCTGGCAGGCACGGCTGGCTTCTGGCCCAGCTGTCTGCCAGTCCCTGTCTTTTGCTGTGCTTGATGACTTGATGGTATGTTGGGCCTTGTCCCAGCATGGCAGGCTCTGCAGCCTGGGGTACCTGGGATGGTTCTTGTCCACTGGTGGTCCAGTAAGCTCTTGGCACTAATAGGCTAGAAGGAGGAATCCAAAATGGCTACCACCAGTGTTTAAGTACCTTTTGAATCCCAGTTACCTCCTGCCTCTCTAGGAGGCTCTCCTTGATCAGTAAGTGGGTATGACTAGGCTTATTTCAAATTACTGCCTCTGTGCTAAGATCTTGTGAGATTTTGTCAGTGTCCTTTCATAGTGAAGTCTGTTTCCTAAAGCCTTTAACTTGCCTAACCACAAGGCCCTCTGTCCTTCAAAGCTGGATGTTCTGGGCTTATCATGCCAGTGCAGGACATCCAGGCTGGGAAGCCCAATGTGGGTTTGGACCCTGTGCTCCTTGGGGAGAACCTTTGCAATTATAATTATCTTCTTATTTGTGGGTTGCCACCCTGGGGGGTTGGGTCTTGAATATACCTCATATTTGCCCTTCCTACTCATCTTGTAGTTCCTTCTTTATATCTTTAGTTTTGGAAAATCTTTTCTGCCAGTCTCATCTTGTTCTCATACACAGTTGCTCTGTAAATAGTTGTAATTTTGATGTGCCCATGGATAAGGTGATCCCAGAGTCTTTCTACTCCACCATATTGGCCATACCTCACCCCTGGGTCAGATATTAAAAGTCTTCAAGGGTTAACATACTTATAGTACATTTTTGATATGAAAACAAGTGAAAAATTTATTCTGGACTTTAAAAAAGTATACATTTTTGTCTGTGTTTACACTAAAACCTTTAAGTTAAAAAGAAGAGCATGGTGAAGATGAAGAAAACTTGGTGGTTTGTCAAATTAGAAACATCCAGATAGTTGCAAAGATTTTTTAAAAGTTGCCTCTTCACTTTAGATGTTAGTTTATCTTTTCCAATGGCAGGAATAGATAATCTCAACAGTCTCTTCCTTCTCTGAATTAATTATTTCCCTCTTTTTAAAATCAACTATCATGAAAACAAATAAATCGTGTTCACCAATGCTAGCCCTGGTTTACTGCACCCAGATAATTGTCACCCCTGCTCTACTTCATTTGCCACAGTAGTAGTTCAAATTATTTTAATATTGTTCCAGTACCAGGCATTGTACTAAATATTTTACATAATTTTTTCCTACTACTATTAAAAAATACATGACTGATGTATAATTGCTATCCCCCATTTTATGGAAGAGTATTGTATGTTTTAGAAAGTTTTAGCAACTAAACTTATTTTGCTGATGGTAAGAATCTCCTGGGCTTTCATCCATAGAAATCTGACTCCCAATTTTTGTGGTGAATCTCCTAGAGTCAGCTTATTTTCTATGCATTCAATAGGACTCTGATCTTACCCGGCAGAGCCAGAACTGAAAATGGAAAGAGAACTTGCTTCAAAGCTAGACACATCTGGGTTTGAATTACATGTCTGTTATTTAAATAACTTAAATAACATATTTTCACATGTATGAGATAGAAAATTACATTCTAGTTTGTAGGGTTTCTTGGTGGCCAGTTGGGGAATTAATGACATAATATATAAAATATTAGTGACGGTAACAAAGACAAAATAGATACACTATATACTGGTAGCAAAAGGGAGTGAGTTCATGCTGCCACCTATGTTGCTAAAAATTACCTATTAGTACCCTAACAATTTTGTGGAACACAGATGCTTTTTCAAGGAAACATTGAAATTGAAATGTCAAAGTTAGAGAGGTATTATTTTTCCTGGCCTACCATAGTCTGATACAGTATAAATGTTATTTTAAAATGATAATACTCATTTTGTCAGTTAGCTGTTTAATTGAGAAAATATGCTCAGCTCCTTCACTCTCACATAAATCAATAGACTAATAGCTATATTACTGAATAATTATGGATCAAGATGTTTACATAATAAGAAAATTACACTAAACTCAAACTGATTGCAACCCTTTCATCATCTACCACAAACTGAGAGACAGAAGTGTTGTTTGCATTCATAAACCTAGAAAATCGTTCTAATTTTATGTAAAAAAGAAAGAAATATATATATATATATATATATATATATATATATGGGGATAATGAATAAATATACACACTGATGATAATGAATAAATTGGTTTGAGCTTTAAGGGAAGAGACTCTTCATGCCAATTTTGATTACTCTGTATTTTTATGTTTATATTCATGGTATATAGGAGACTTTTTTAACGTTTCTACTCAACATAAGAAGTTTTTATGAATATAATTAAATACACAGTAATCTTAATTATTTGCATGGAATACCAATTATAGTTTGAAGCAGTTCAAATCAATGTATTTTTGGAAAAGTCATAAAGAGAATCAACATTAAACTGTATTTGCTTTCAATTAGGAATGCGTAACTTTCTTAGAGCTGATCATTTGAAAATATAATTTACAAACTAACTGTAAATTGCAAAGTCATCCTCCAGTTACTCTGATTCTTAGTCCTTATTTTTTTGTGTTAATTTTAACTTTTCATCTCTAGATGGTGCTCTAGACCTGCATTGCAGCCAGGCATGTTACGGCCAATATAAAAAAAAAAGAAACAAAAGGCAAAAAAAGTAAAAAGCAATCTTATAACCAAATCAATTAAGTTAGAAAAATTCTTGGAACTTTTGCTTTAGGCCAGAAAAGTATATGTTGCAAGGTGATTAAGCCCATGACAAAGATGTTGAGTGCTGTTCTTTTCAAGATTAGGAAAACAACAACTGTAGGGAAATACTTTAAATCTAGGTAGCAAATTTAGAATTGATATTTCTCCAACTAACTTATATTCCTTGTTTAACATCTATGTATTGTAGTTTTAAATCCTTGGTAGAAGAAGAAACAATTATACTCAAATAAATTATTTAACAAATTATTATTTAACAATTATTTAACAAATCAACTTATTCAAGTCTTTTACAATATCTTGGGAATAAAGCCATATTCAAATGAATAGGTAAAAGCAGCAAATTGAGGTTTTATTTAACTATCAGTAACTGACAAAATATGGCCTGAAAGGCAAATCCAGCTTTCTGCCTTTTTTTGTGTGTTCCATGAGTTAAGAATAGTTTTGAAATGTTTAATTTTGATTTAAAATTTTTTTTAAAAGTATATTTTGAGACACATGGAAATTCACAAGAAATTTGAGTTATAATGTTTATAAATAAATTTTTATTGGAACATAGCAATGCTCACTTAAGCATTGTCTACAGCTGCTTTTGTCAGAGTCTAATACTGTGACAGAGACCATATGGCCCTCAAAGCTTAAAATATTTACTATCTGGCCTTTTACAGAAAATGATTGGTCAATTCTGGACTAAATGAAAGTTGCAGACTGTTGCATGATCTAGTTATCTGGTAACATTGTTATCAGGAAGACAGTCAAATAAACAGATAAACTGAGCTACAACCTCCTACCTTAAATTAAAATAACACAGTCAAGTCAATAGAAAATATCTATAATTTTTAAATTTAGAGTTTTATAGAATCTCTTACTTAAGGAAATTCTGAATCTTATATCTACCTAGGAACAAAATACTATATTAAAAGATTAAAACTTCATCTAAAGTCATCATTTGGCATCATGTAGCCAAGACAATTCTAATGCAAACTTGATAGAATATTAATTAAATTTAATGGGTTATGAATCTACTATCTGGACTATATTCTAAAGGTTTCCCCAATGTGACATTTGCATATTAACAAGAATTGCAGTTCCCTTAAGTATGTTAGTTTTCATGAGTTGTTCCAATGAAGTATTTCTTTTGAAAGAATCATGGGAATATGGTTTCTGCTGTTATAATTCAGTGCCTTACCATCCCCCTCTTTTAAAATCCCTGTAGCTTTTGAGATAAAAAGAATTTATCTACAAAGACACTTAGTTGGAAGGACACTTAGTCATTGCATGTAATAGAAATGGAAAGGAATGCAAAGATCAACATTATTCTCCCAATGCCATTATCTCTACTTGTCAGATATGTGCTCTCTTATAGTGTTAGCAAACAAAATTTAAGAGTGGTTAAAACATTAGAAACACTAAGTAGAAAAAGTAATATCAAAAGAAAAGATACTCTATTCCCAACCTATCCTTTGTAAAATGAGGTCTGGGTAGTACAGTGAATGGTGAAGCTATTATAGGAATAACTAAGACATTCTATTTGTCATAGTCTCAATTCACCACTCCATTTTGTTAAAACAGGTCAGTATATTGGCATTTAAATTGTCTAAATTATAGAAGCACCTACTGGAAATTATGACAATAGACATTAAACTATTGAGATTCCTTTGATTTGTTCATCTCTTCAACATATAGTATTTTTTTGAAACAGATTTTGGAAGCTACATCTAGTGCCATTTGATTTGTGGTAGAATTCTACTAGAAGTAGAAATTCTATTCCTATTACTAACATGATTTAAATTAGAGTAATATATAGAAATATTTGTAATAAATAAAAATTATTAACTCAGCCCATTTCTAGATTATGTAAATAATCAGAACACAAGACTTCTATTCAGGATATTTCCTCTGGCTAAATGGCCAATTCAGGCTGCCACACATTCAATGTGATCGACTAGGTAGTAATTAATTGGCAATTAACATAGCCCCTAACACAAACAACCATGAATAATTTGATGAATGAGTACAGAAATGACCACAAATCTGAACAACATGTTATCAAGTAGAAATGTATGACTACCCTATTGTAAGCATTCTATTAATCTCTACTCATAAAAAAATGTATCCTGTAATATTTTGATGAAGTTTTTTTTAAGCACTTTTTATTATGTAGTTCTGATTCAACTCCTTGACATTATGAAAAAGAAAGTCCAATTCTTTTTTCTTATAACAGCATTTCTAGTAGATGAACCTAAGGTAATATATTTTCCTGATCTTTCTCTTTCCTAGAGTAAAAAACCTCAATTTCTAGGTCAATTTCTATCATATAATGATTTCTTTTACCATTCTCATTATCTACTGTACAAATTCTAGTTTGTCTATGTCTCTTTTAATATGTGGTGCCTAGGAATTAAAGTACAGAAGGGTTATCAATATCTCATGTTAGATACTATAATTCTATTAATACCATATCTTGGCAGCTACATTACACTTTGTCTGCCCTTTAGTGCCAACTAAATTCCCAAACTATGTTTCATGCTTGCTTCAACTAAATCCTTACTTTCATGTCCTCATTTCTGCATTATTTTCACTATAAAAGCAAGTGAGAAAAGTGATCTCTAATAAAATATGTTGCAGATATTTTATGCACTCTTTGAACATGTTTCTAAGTGCCTTTATTTTGTAATGCACTGGTCAAAATCACTCCTGAAAGGATTCTGTATTTTACTTAACTATAATAACCTCAAACTATGTAGCAACTATTGTGTTCATTTCAAGTACAAAACACAATTAACAATCCACATGCAAAGAGTGAAATTGGACCCTTAACTACATCATACTTAAAAATTAACTCAAATGGATTAAAGGCTTAAATATAACACCTGAAACTATAAAACACCTAGAAAAAATTTGGAAGAAAGTTTCACAACATTGGTTTTGTCAATAATTTCTTGGATGTGACACGAAAAGCACAGGCCACAAAAGCAAAAATAGACAAGTGGGACTCATGAAACAGAAAGTCCTGTGCAACAAATGCAACACTCAAAGAGTGAAAAGGCAATCTACAGAATGGGAGAAAACCTTTTCAAGCCATAAATCTGATAAGGGGATAATATCCAAAATATGTAAATAACTCCTACAGCTCAATAGCTTAAAAAAAACCCAAATAGTTTGATTTTCAAAAATGAAAAGAATTTAAAAAGACATTTCTCCAATGAAAGCAAACAAATGGCCAACAAGTATATAAAAAGATGCTCACCATCACTAACCATCACAGAAATGAGGTCAAAACCACAATGAGATATCACCTCACACCTTTTGGGATGGCCATAGTAAAACAAAAAAATAATAAACAAACAAACAAAAAACAGAAAATAAACATTGGTAAGGATGTGGAGAAATTGGAAATATTGGTGAGAATGTAAAATGGTGCAGCTGCTACTAAAAACAGTGTAAGTTTCTTCAAATAATTAAAAATAGATTTAACATATGGTACTGCAATCCCATTACTGGGTACTTATCCAGAAGAATTTAAAACAAGATCTCAAAAGATATTTGCACTTTCATATTCATTGTGGCATTCTTCACATTAACCAAGAGGTTGAAACAACCTAAATGTCCATGAACAGATGAATAAATAAAGGAAATGAGACATATACATACAATAGAATATTATTCAGCCTTTAATAAGAAGAAAAACTTGTCATATACTACAACATGGATGGAATTTGAGAACATGATAAAGAAATAATCCAGTCACAGAAGGACAAATACTGTATGATTTCACTTATGTTGAGATATCTAAATTAGGCAAACTCATAGAAAGAGTGGAAAGTAAAATGGCAGTTGCCAGGGGCTGGGGAGAAAGGGAAATAGGGAATAATGAATGTTTAATGGGAATACATTTGCAGTTATGAACATGAAATGTTTTTAGAGATCTGCTGTGCCACATGTGCATATAGTATATAATACTGTACAGTACACATACAAAATTGTGTTAAGAGGATAGATTTCACATTATGTGTTTTTACATAAATAAATAAATAAATAAATAAATAAATAAATAAACAAAACATTTGGAGAAACTAAAGAAAGTCGAGATTTTGCTTTACAAAATTTGACAAATAAGTCTTAATTAAAAAGGTAAATGAAATATGCCTAATTAGTCTCCCTAAAATTGTACTCAAATGATTTGATGCAACTTTCAATAGAGTAACTTAAAGTGTGAAATCGTTCAAACAGAATAGATAAGATATTAGGAAAACAAGCTTCAATCTTAACGTGTCAAATTACTACCTGTGAAACAGTGTACAAATTATTTAACTTCTTGCTTTCTCCTGTCAAATAAGCCAGAAGGATACTGCCTTAGTTGCCATTTCCCAGATAGTCATGTCCTTCTCCAGTCCCTAAAATTTGTCACACTACCCTTTCTTCCTGAACTCTTATTCCCAATTCTGCTTAAAATATTTTATATTATCCTTCACGTCCTCCTATGATAATTTTCACATGTGCCCTCTGTAACATATACAAGCATAATGATTCTATGATGCCTATGATGCTAATTTCAAAGACAAGTGAACTCTGAGTAAAAGAAGAAAGAAAATACGATATACATGTTGGCTGACAGATATTTGTATAGTGATCTTCTGTAGTCTTTATAGTTTAGCTCTCTAAGACAAACTTTCATAAAATATTTTACTACTGCTCTGCACACAAAATTTTCCAAGTAGTTGTCATTTGCATAGTATTTATGCCTTGTTATACATCTTAAGAGTTCTTAACCCCAAGTCAACTAGATATTAGATGAAGAATTATAAGATGAGTAACAAAATTCATTAGTCTTGCCTGGTTTTTAAATGTGCCTTTAATATCCCATTTTAGAGGTAATTTCACACACCCTAAGTGAATACATATAATATATGAATTGTAGGGTTACTAATTCAGGTTAATTAAATACATGGCAAGTTTGTTCTGGTTTTATTTTATTTTATTTTGATATTCAAAGTATTTTATGACTTTAGGTGTGTCAGCTGTGAAGTATTGGCTGAGAGAAAAAGCACTGTACTCATTGCCAGCAGTCTAGGTTCTGGACCTAAATCAGCTGATCACTAGCTGAAAAATCTTAATAAAGATTACACTGATCGCTTTAATCTGAATCAAGAACCCCATACCACTTTTTGATAATTCTATACTTTAGTTTCCTTGGGTGTAAAATGAGTTTATCGAATTAGACCATTCCTAAAGTATAGTGAGTTTGCCTAAGAGTGATTATGTACTTTATTCAGAATTCCCCATGGGCAATTTTGATTTGATCACTTAAGATTAAATATCAAAATGTAAACAGAATAACTACTAACTAACATGAAATCATTCAAATGTATAACAAATGTTGAAGGCTAAAAGCAAAAGTATCTTCTGTAGTAGAAAAAAAGCTGTTTGTTTTTAATTTAATAAAAGTAATGGAATACTTTTTAAATCCTATGCTAGTAAATTGAAAATTAATTATGTATATCTCATGGGTATAATAAGTTATTTAATGTAAAAACTTGGATTGAATGAAGTTTCTTTCATTTTTATAGCACCTGGTAGTATAAAACACTCTTGCCTGGATGCAATTACATTAGTTCTCCATAATTACACTGAGGGGTATGGAGGGAGATGGAAGGGAGTCAAGGAGCTGGTTTAGACTGAGTGAGAGCTGGTTCAGTGCCTGACACTTTAGCAATAGGTGTGGTTTCAGCTCTCTCCACCCAAGAGAAAATCACAGCTGTGAGAGCCTAACACTTTCCCAAGAGTGCAAATTAAAAAACTGGAGGAGTTTGCTTTGGTTAAAATTAGGCATTCAGACCCCATGTTCTGTTTCTTCCTCTAAAAGATATTGGATCTCAGATTCACATGTAATTCTAAATCCATTCCTGTAGCTCAAATAATTGGAAATTATTTTTGGAACAAGAGGGAAAAAAATACATTCCTTATCAATAACTAATGTTCCAAGGTCTTATTTTAAATAATTTACAATATAGGAACAAACAGCAAATGTCTGCTTCCATTTAAAACATTAAAACACTGTTTTAAATGAGGTGATAGGGACATATCACATGTAAAACAATTACTTAATGTAGTTCTTAAAATGTAATTCCTGATGCATTTCAGAACAGAATATGATTTAATTTGCTAAAAACACTGGGTCTACCAATTGTTATTCTTACTAAAGAGAAATACAAATATATCTCTGAGGAGCATGACCCAAAATTTGACATACTGTCAGGGACTATCATTTTCACCCCAAATATCAGCAGTTTCTCCAGTGATTTTGATTGGCATTTTGAAATGTGCTTGTGAATAAAACAAAGAAAATGGCGTTACTCACATTCAAATGCCCACACAAAGGTAATAATGGAAGCAATGTTTTATGGGTCATTGGGGAAGGCAATGCCGTCTGAATGTTTGTTCCTGAAGATAAGAGTAGAGTTTTATTCTTCTGCATCATGTAACCCAGACTAGAGGAAGCTGATAGATAATGATTGATTTAATACAAAAAGGCTGAGCAACAGAGGGTGGAAGACATAGGGGAAAAAAAAAAAACAAAAAAAACAACTGAACAGGAGTTAGTTATTCTAAATTCGTGGGTATTATAATAAATCCAAAGTCCCAGAATTCTGAACTCAGTCCTGAGACTACATCTATAACTTTATCCCCTCTCATGACTGTAGGTGTAAAAACATAATGGAATTATAGAGTCAAGGCAGACAAAATTTTAAGAGAGACAAGGTGTTTTTTTATTCCCCATGAGTAGAATAAGTATTTTCCCCTAAACTTTCTAAAACCAATAGTTGTCCGTTTACTAGTGAAGGGAATTCCTCAACCTTGCTCAAAAGCACAGTTTGTGCTGGCAAGCAGTAATCAGAAACAAAGTGCCCCTTTGAAGCAATGTTTTCAAGAAGGCTTAAATTTGAGAGGTGGCGTGGTTGATAGGATCATTCTGTTTCTTACTGTTCTCCCACCCTCTGAAAACTGCCTCCCAGCCCCCTCCCTTATCAGCAGTAAACCAAATTTACTTATAAATCCTTCTATATCCCAGAGGTCACTTGGAAAAATTATTTCTTTCAATTTTAATGTACAGAGTAAAAAAAAAGATAAGCCAATATGTGTGCATAATATGTATGCATCATAGTTATTATCTGATGGTCAACTATACATTTACTAAGAAATAGAGGAAGAATGATACATAATCTTATATAAGCATATAGTTAACAATAGTCTAATTTTAGTAAATATTGTATGTACATCACTGGGAGGAAAAGAGTATTTAGCACAATAATTATTTAGAGCATAGGAAGGAATTTGTTAGATGATACTTTCTCCATCAATAAACACATGCACACACAAACATACACAAATGATTTTATGAGATAAAATACTTTTATGGGATTTTAAAATTTGATGATGTGGTATGTTCATTCCGCTTAAAAGTTAAGGCCCACAATTGCATAATACTCTTGCTCAACATTTATATATGGGGCTTCCATATGAACAATTAATGCATTAATTATCAGTCACTTTGAATTATACATTTCATGCTTTCAACAGACAAGTGTTTACAGTTCAATTTTTTTTTAAACATCTTTATTGAAGTATAATTGCTTTACAATGGTGTGGTAGTTTCTGCTTTATAACAAAGTGAATCAGTTATACATATACATATGTTCCCATATCTCTTCCCTCTTGCATCTCCCTCCCTCCCACCCTCCCTATCCCACCCCTCTAGGTGGTCACAAAGAACCGAGCTTATCTCCCTGTGCTATGCTGCTGCTTCCCACTAGCTATCTATTTTACGTTTGGTAGTGTATATATGTCCATGACACTCTCTCACCCTGTCACATCTTCCACCTCCCCCTCCCCATATACTCAAGTCCATTCTCTAGTAGGTCTGTGTCTTTATTCCCGTCTTGCCACTAGGTTCTTCATGACCTTTTTTTTTTTTTTTCCCTTAGATTCCATATATATGTGTTAGCATACGGTATTTGTTTTTCTCTTTCTGACTTACTTCACTCTGTATGACAGACTCTAACTCCATCCACCTCATTACAAATACCTCCATTTCATTTCTTTTTATGGCTGAGTAATATTCCATTGTATATATGTGCCACATCTTCTTTATCCATTCATCCGAGGATGGACACTTAGGTTGCTTCCATGTCCTGGCTATTGTAAATAGAGCTGCAATGAACATTTTGGTACATGACTCTTTTTGAACTATGGTTTTCTCAGGATATATGTCCAGTAGTGGGATTGCTGGGTCATATGGTAGTTCTATTTTTAGTTTTTTAAGGAACCTCCATACTGTTCTCAATAGTGGCTGTATCAATTTACATTCCCACCAACAGTGCAAGAGTGTTCCCTTTCCTCCACACGCTCTCCAGCATTTATTGTTTCTAGATTTTTTGATGATGGCCATTCTGACCGGTGTGAGAAGATACCTCATTGTAGTTTTGATTTGCATTTCTCTCATGATTAATGATGTTGAGCATTCTTTCATGTGTTTCTTGGCAATCTGTATATCTTCTTTGGAGAAATGTCTATTTAGGTCTTCTGCCCATTTTTGGATTGGGTTGTTTGTTTTTTTGTTATTGAGCTGCATGAGCTGCTTGTAAATCTTGGAGATTAATCCTTTGTCAGTTGCTTCATTTGCAAATATTCTCTCCCATTCTGAGGGTTGTCTTTTGGTCTTGTTTATGGTTTCCTTTGCTGTGCAAAAGCTTTTAAGTTTCATTAGGTCCCATTTGTTTATTTGTGTTTTTATTTCCATTTCTCTAGGACCTGGGTCAAAAAGGATCTTGCTGTGATTTATGTCATAGAGTGCTCTGCCTATGTTTTCCTCTAGGAGTTTGATAGTGTCTGGCCTTACACTTAGGTCTTTAATCCATTTTGAGTTTATTTTTGTGTATGGTGTCAGAGAGTGTTTTAATTTCATACTTTTACATGTACCTGCCCAGTTTTCCCAGCACCACTTATTGAAGAGGCTGTCTTTTCTCCACTGTATATGCTTGCCTCCTTTATCAAAGATAAGGTGACCATATGTGTATGGTTTTATCTCTGGGCTTTCTATCCTGTTCCATTGATCTATATTTCTATTTTTGTGCCAGTACCAAACTGTCTTGATTATTGTAGCTTTGTAATATAGTCTGAAGTCAGGGAGCCTGATTCCTCCAGCTCCATTATTCGTTCTCAAGATTGCTTTGGCTATTCGGGGTCTTTTGTGTTTCCATACAAATTGTGAAATTTTTTGTTCTAGTTCTGTGAAAAATGCCAGTGGTAGTTTGATAGGGATTGCATTGAATCTGTAGATTGCTTTGGGTAGTAGAGTCATTTTCACAATGTTGATTCTTCCAATCCAAGAACATGGTATATCTCTCCATCTATTTGTATCATCTTTAAATTCTTTCATCAGTGTCCTATAATTTTCTGCATACAGGCCTTTTGTCTCCTTAGGTAGGTTTATTCCTAGATATTTTATTCTTTTTGTTGCAATGGTAAACGGGAGTGTTTCCTTAATTTCACTTTCAGATTTTTCATTAGTATATAGGAATGTAAAAGATTTCTGTGCATTAATTTTGTATCCTGCTACTTTACCAAATTCATTGATTAGCTCTAGTAGTTTTCTGGTAGCATCTTTAGGATTCTCTATGTATAGTATCATGTCACCTGCAAACAGTGACAGCTTGACTTCTTCTTTTCCGATTTGGATTCCTTTTATTTCTTTTTCTTCTCTGATTGCTTTGGCTAACATTTCCAAAACTATGTTGAATAATAGTGATGAAAGTGGGCAACCTTGTCTTATTCCTGATCTTAGTGGAAATGGTTTCAGTTTTTCACCATTGAGGACAATGTTGGCTGTGGGTTTGTCATATATGTCCTTTATTATGTTGAGGAAAGTTCCCTCTATGCCTACTTTCTGCAGGGCTTTTATCACAAATCAGTGTTGAATTTTGTCGAAAGCTTTCTCTGCATCTATTGAGATGATCATATGGTTTTTCTCTTTCAATTAGTTAGTATGGTGTATCACGTTGATTGATTTGCGTATATTGAAGAATCCTTGCATCTCTGGGATAAACCCCACTTGATCATGGTGTATAATCCTTTTAATGTGTTGTTGGATTCTGTTTGCTAGTATTTTGTTGAGGATTTTTGCATCTATGTTCATCAGTGATATTGGCCTGTAGTTTTCATTCTTTGTGACATCTTTGTCTGGTTTTGGTATCAGGGTGATGGTGGCCTCGTAGAATGAGTTGGGGAGTGTTCCTCCCTCTGCAATATTTTGGACAAGTTTGAGAAGGCTAGGTGTTAGCTCTTCTCTAAATGTTTGATAGAATTCGCCTGTGAAGCCATCTGGTCCTGGGCTTTTGTTTGTTGAAAGATTTTTAATCACAGTTTCAAATTCAGTGCTTGTGATTGGTCTGTTCATATTTTCTATTTCTTCCTGGTTCAGTCTCGGCAGGTTGTGCATTTCTAAGAATCTGTCCATTTCTTCCAGGTTGTCCATTTTATTGCCATCTTGTTGCTTGTAGTAATCTCTCATGATAGTTTGTATTTCTGTAGTGTCAGTAGTTACTTCTCCTTTTTCATTTCTAATTCTATTGACTTGAGTCTTCTCCCTTTTTTCTTGATGAGTCTGGCTAATGGTTTATCAATTTTGTTTATCTTCTCAAAGAACCAGCTTTTAGTTTCATTGATTTTTGCTATTGTTTCCTTCATTTCTTTTTCATTTATTTCTGATCTGATCTTTATGATTTCTTTCCTTCTGCTAGCTTTGGGGTTTTTTTGTTCTTCTTTCTCTAATTGCTTTTGGTGCAAGGTTAGGTTGTTTATTCGAGATGTTTCCTGTTTCTTGATGTAGGCTTGTATTGCTATAAACTTCCCTCTTAGAACTGCTTTTGCTGCATTCCATAGGTTTTGGGTAATCGTGTCTCCATTGTCATTTGTTTCTAGGTATTATTTGATTTCCCCTTTGATTTCTTCAGTGATCACTTCGTTATTAAGTAGTGTATTGTGTAGCCTCCATGTGTTTGTATTTTTTACAGATCTTTTCCTGTAATTGATATCTAGTCTCATAGCTTTGTGGTCAGAAAAGATACTTGATATGATTTCAATTTTCTTCAATTTACCAAGGCTTGATTTGTGACCCAAGATATGATCTATCCTGGAGAATGTTCCATGAGCACTTGAGAAAACTGTGTATTCTATTGATTTTGGGTGCAATATCCTATAAATATCAATTAAGTCCATCTTATTTAATGTATCATTTAAAGCTTGTGTTTCCTTATTTATTTTCATTTTGGATGATCTGTCCATTGGTGAAAGTGGGGTGTTAAAGTCCCCTACTATGATTGTGTTACTGTTGATTTCCTGTTTTATGGCTGTTAGTATTTGCCTTATGTATTGAGGTGCTCCTATGTTGGGTGCATAAATATTTACAATTGTTATATCTTCTTCTTGGATCAATCCCTTGATCATTATATAGTGTCCTTCTTTGTCTCTTGTAATAGTCTTTATTTTAAAGTCTATTTTGTCTGATATGAGAATTGCTACTCCAGCTTTCTTTTGATTTCCATTTGCATGGAATATCTTTTTCCATCCCCTCACTTTCAGTCTGTATGTTTCTCTAGGTCTGAAGTGGGTCTCTTGTAGACAGCCTATATATGGGTCTTGTTTTTGTATCCATGCAGCCAGTCTGTGTCTTTTGGTTGGAGCATTTAATCCATTTACATTTAAGGTAATTATCGATATGTATTTTCCTATTCCCATTATCTTAAATGTTTTGTGTTTGTTATTGTAGGTGTTTTCCTTCTCTTGTGTTTCTTGCCTAGAGAAGTTCCTTTAGCACTTGTTGGATAGCTGGTTTGGTGGTGCTGAACTCTCTCAGCTTTTGCTTGTCTGTAAAGGTTTTAATTTCTCCATCAAATCTGAATGAGATCCTTGCTGGGTAGAGTAACATTGGTTGTAGGTTTTTCTCCTTCATCACTTTACGTATATCCTGCCTCTCCCTTCTGGCTTGCAGAGTTTCTGCTGAAAGATCAGCTGTTAACCTTATGGGGATTCCCTTGTGTGTTATTTGTTGTTTTTCCCTTGCTGCTTTTAATATGTTTTCTTTATATTTAATTTTTGATAGTTTGATTAATATGTGTCTTGGCGTGTTTCTCCTTGGATTTATCCTGTATGGGACTCTCTGTGCTTCCAGGACTTGATTAACTATTTCCTTTCCCATATTAGGGAAGTTTTCAACTATAATCTCTTCAAATATTTTCTCAGTCCCTTTCTTTTTCTCTTCTTCTTCTGGGACCCCTATGATTTGAATGTTGGTGCGTTTAATGTTGTCCCAGAGGTCTCTGTGACTGTCCTCAGTTCTTTTCATTCTTTTTTCTTTATTCTGCTCTGCTGTAGTTATTTCCATTATTTTATCTTCCAGGTCACTTACCCGTTCTTCTGCCTCAGTTATTCTGCTATTGATCCTGTCTAGAGTTTTTTTAATTTCATTTATTGTGTTTTTCATCATTGCTTGGTTCCTCTTTAGTTCTTCTAGGTCCTTGTTAAATGTTTCTTGCATTTTGTCTATTCTATTTCCAACATTTTGGATCATCTTTACTATCATTATTCTGAATTCTTTTTCAGGTAGACTGCCTATTTCCTCTTCATTTGTTAGGTCTGGTGTGTTTTGACCCTGCTCCTTCACCTGCTGTGTCTTTTTTTGTCTTCTCATTTTGCTTATCTTACTCTGTTTGGGGTCTCCTTTTCACAGGCTGCATGTTCGTAGTTCCCGTTGTTTTTGGTATCTGTCCCCAGTGGCTAAGGTTGGTTCAGTGGGTTGTGAAGGCTTCCTGATGGAGGGGACTATTGCCTGTGTTTTGGTGAATGAGGCTGGATCTTGTCTTTCTGGTGGGCACGTCCACATCTGGTGGTGTGTTTTGGGGTGTCTGTGGCCTTGTTATGATTTTAGGCAGCCTCTCCGCTAATGGATGGGGCTGTGTTCCTGTCTTGCTAGTTGTTTGGCATAGGGTGCCCAGCACTGTAGCTTGCTGGTTGTTGAGTGAAGCTGGGTCTTGATGTTGAGATGGAGATCTCTGAGAGATTTTCGCCGTTTGGTATTCCGTGGAGCTGGGAGGTCTCTTGTGGATCAGTGTCCTGAAGTTGGTTCTCCCACCTCAGAGGCACAGCCCTGAAGCCTGGCTGGAGCACCAAGTGTCTTTCATCCACACGGCTCAGAATAAAAGGGAGAAAAAATAGATAGAAAGAAAGAAAGAGGATAAAATGAAATAAAATAAAGCTATTATATTGAAAAATAAGAAAAAAAATTATTAAGAATAAATTTATTAAGAGAATTTTTTTTAATTTTTAAAAATAGATTAATTTTTTATAATAAAAATAAGAAAAAAATTATTAAGAAAAAAATTTTTAATTTTTTAAAATAAAAAATATGAAAAAACTTATTAAATTTTTTTTTTTAATTTTTTAAAAATAGAAAATAAGGAAAAAATTATTAAGAAAACATTTATTAGGGAAAAAAATTTTTTAAGTAAAAAAAAAAAACAAAACGGCAGACCTAACCCTAGGACTAACAGTGAAAGCAAAGCTGTACAGACAAAATCTCACCCAGAAGCATACACATATACACTCACCAAAAACGGAAAAGGGGAAAAATTACTATATCCTGCTCCCAAAGTCCACCTCCTGAATTTGGGATGATTCGTTGTCTCTTCAGGTATTCAACAGATGAAGGCACATCAAGTTGTTTGTGGAGCTTTAATCCGCTGCTTCTGAGGCTGCTGGGAAAGATTTCCCTTTCTCTTCTTTGTTCGTACAGCTCCTTTGGGTTCTGCTTTGGATTTGGACCCGTCTCTGCATGTAGGTCGCCTGAGGGCGTCTGTTCTTCACTCAGACAGGATGGGGTTAAAGGAGCCACTGATTCGGGGGCTCTGGCTTACTCAGGCCGGGGGGGACGGGGGGGTATGGAGGAGTCGGGGCGAGCCTGTGGTGGCAGAGGCCGGCGTGACGTTGCACCAGCCTGAGGCGCACCGTGCGTTCTCCCGGGGAAGTTGTCCCCTGATCATGGGAGCCTGGCCATGGCAGGCTGCGCAGGCTCCCAGGAGGGGAGGTGTGGAGAGTGACCTGTGCTTGCACACAGGCTTCTTGGTGGTGGCAGCAGCAGCCTTATCGTCTCATGCCCATCTCTGGGGTCCGCGCTGATAGCCACGGCTCGTGCCAGTCTCTGGAGTTCGTTTAGGCGGTGCTCTGAATCCCCTCTCCTCACGCACCAGGAAACAAAAAGGGAAGAAAAAGTCTCTTGCCTCTTCGGCAGCTGCAGACTTTTTCCCGGACTCCCTCCCGGCTAGCTGTGGTGCGCTAACCCCTTCAGGCTGTGTTCACACCGCCAACCCCAGTCCTCTCCCTGCGATCCGACCGAAGCCCGAGCCTCAGCTCTCAGCCCCCACCTGCCCCGACGGGTGAGCAGACAAGCCTCTCGGGTGAGTGCTGCTCGGCACCGAGCTTCTGTGCGGGAATCTCTCCGCTTTGCCCTCCACATCCCTGTGGCTGCGCTCTCCTCCATGGCTCCGAAGCTTCCCCCCTCTGCCACCCACAGTCTCTGCCCACAAAGGGGCTGCTAGTGTGTGGAAACCTTTCCTCCTTCACAGCTCCCTCTCACTGGTGCAGGTCCCATCCCTATTCTTTTGTCTCTGTTATTTCTTTTTTCTTTTGCCCTACCCAAGTACGTGGGGATTTTCTTGCCTTTTGGGATGTCTGACATCTTCTGCCAGCGTTCAGTGGGTGTTCTGTAGGAGCAGTTCCACGTGTAGATGTATTTCTACTGTATCTGTGGGAAAGAAGGTGATCTCCGCATCTTACTCTTCCGCCATCTTGCCGAGATGTCTTACAGTTCAATTTTTATGCCTTTGAGCAGAACTTCTGGAAACAGAGAAGATACCCAAATAAAATTATAGGGAAGATGGACCAAGATATAAAAACTCAGTCAAATAAAAAAGCAGACAAAAATGATTTCTTGTACCAAGCTATAGTTAATTTTATATTCTCATATTTTTGTCTAATAAAGAGTATCCACAATGGTAAGATGAATTTGGCTTAGCTTCATGCTGCATGGAAATTTGAGTGGGCTGAATGGAATGCAGAAAAATAGGTTGTTTGAAAGGATAACATAAAATGCAGGATTGTATCTTTCTTTGGTTGGAGAATATGTGGTTATCACTGTCATACCAGGGTGTACTTAAAATATCAATTTTTACAATATTGTGTAATCTGTGCCATTATGCTTATTTTATCTGTCTTGGTTTTTGTTTTTTTGTTTTTTGTTTTTGCTTTTGTTTTCAGAAAATTAGAATGATCACTCTAAGAGAATCAGCAGTATGACAATAAAAATGTGACCCATCTAAATGTGTCACTGTGGTTTTGAAATGCCATATTTTACTTTTTTTCTCCTGATGTAGTGTTAACACTACATTCAGTTAAGTAAGTAAACTGGTAGTAACTTTAATAGTATTTTTGAAATACTGAATGATATTTTTATTAACCCTCACCCTGATCTTCTCTACTCTAGATTAAACAATTGAAAGCTGTGCTATTCTTTGACAGACATTACATTTCCTGTTTTAGAATTTGTTTCCAGTACTTTTACAATTTCACTACAACCTCCTTAAAGAAGTAAAAATATTTTGTTCAACGATATACCGTGCATGATTCTAAACCCTATGCTTTACTTTATTCATCAGGAAATTGAGAAAACTTTGACCAGACTAGGGAGTTTTGGGCATTTATTTAGAGTAACTACTTCATTAAATATTTTTCAATTCAAGAACAAAATATTTTCTCTTTTATTTTTTTGGGTTGAGTTAATCAGAGACAAGTATAGCATCTTGATTATACCTATCTACACGCTACTCTTTAGCATAGCTATAAAGAAAAAGCAAGAAACAATTACATTGAGAGAGACAAAATGAAATCAAAGACAGAATTCCAGAGATATCAAAGTTGAGAGGTCATGAAAACAATAGCACTAAGTGTACAAAACATAGAGGATCGGCAAAAGCCCATGCTTTTTTTTTTTTTTTTTTTTTAACTTGAAAACCCCTGAATTTGGGAAACGTGCTAGTTAGGCTTTTATTTTTTTAATCTTCAATTTCTTCAGCTGTTCATTTATAGCTGTCATATGATACAAAAGGTGCAAATTTGTGCCAGGTTTACCTTGTACCTGCTCAAATGGAAATTACTGACCAAATGCAATTCCCTATTTTGCATGCATAAGTGGCTTCCATTCTTCCTTAGCAAGACAGATGTAAAACGTTTCACTTATTTTATATAATATTCAACCAAACACAATGAATACAAATAAAGAATCCTTACATTTTAAAGTTTCACATTCCAGGGAGGCATATAGATAAAGTAATAATAAGAACAACAACAAAATAACAATAATAATACTGATACATAATGGGATAATAAAAAAAGCTGTAGAGGCATTATTTGTCATTGAACCTAGACCAAGACCAAAGAGCTCAGTAATTTTCCCTAAATTCTATCTATTTCTAAAAGCACTGTCTCACTTTCATAAAGAATGTCCATCTGTTGGACACGCTGTGAGTATGTTTTATAGAAAGTACCTGTGAGAATAACAAGGTTCATTGGAAGAAAACTTTGGGGTAATTTAGAAAGGAGGACTTGTAGATGATTAAGGAGAAAAGTTTATACTACATAGCCAGATATTTGTAATTGACTCAAATTTGTTTGTTTGTTTGCTTGTTTAATTGTTACTGTTCCTGAGCAACAGAGAGTTAAACATTTCTGGATTCCTGATGCCAGCAGATATTTTTAAAGGTTAATATTTCATTTTGTTCCTTCTTCATTATATCTATTTCACTATTGTTTGTGAACAACAAAACCTCCCATTCCACCTGCTCTTCTAAAACTTGGCCTTGACACTGTTCCCATTGAGCATGTGTATTTGCAGTGGTGGAGTAGAGTGTTTGTTATAGGTCCCTCTTCTTGAATCTAGATAAGTCTGTGATTCATTCACGTGTAATTGAATGCCGCAGAAGTGACGCTGCATGACTTCTGAGGTGAGGCCATTCGAGTCGGTGCACCTTCTCTCTAGTTAGTTGAACACCTATACTTGGAGCCCTGGGCAAAGGAGCTAGTGTCCTGAAGACTCAGTTCTCTAAGGAAGCTTCCACAAGCTCAAGCTGAGAGAACACATGGAGAGGCCTTGAAATTCCATAGAGAGAGAGATGTTTTAGCTACTCACGAGCTGCTCCAGCCCCCTTCTCTTTCAGTTCAGACCACAGCCTAACTGCAACCACCTGAGACATGTGGAAGTTATACCCGCGAGTTGAATCTTTCCGGAATTCCTGACCTACAAATTGTTGCTGTTTTAAGCCCCTATATTTGGGGATGATTTGCAACACAGAAATAGCCATCCATAACAGATTTAATCTTTATAAATGGGACTTCAGCGGAATGGAGAGGTCTAATGCCAGGATAGTGATAAAGTGAGTTCGTATTTTTAATTTCTCATCATTTTAACATTTTTATTTTAATATGTTTATTTACTTTTTGCCAATAGTTTTGTTTCTGTGATGAAATTTAAAGTATTCAACTGTTAGATTTAATTTGATTTTAAAGAATGACAAAATATATCATGCATTGACTTTACATTTTTCTTTATTTTATAGATCTTTACAGTGTCAGAGCTTAGGATGCATTAAGTGAGGTATGATACTCTTATAGTATACTGTCTAATATACTAAGATATTAATTTATCAAAAAGGAAAATAAACATATTTACTGAAAGTCAAAATAACAGATTTTATACTAAGATATAAGATGAAAATGATACTATGGGTCTTCATAGGCCTCATAGTCATTTCCAAGAAAAAAGCTTTTTTTATATATATAATTATATATTATAAATTAATGATATACTATATATACAACATATTAATATATTACATATACTATATATCATATGCAATATGTTACACATTGTAAACATATACTATGTTATTACATATTATTGTATCCTATATATAATATATTGTATATATCAGTATTATATATAATACAAAATATTTATATATATGTATATAAGATATATATGTAATATAAAAATTCAAGTAAGTTTTTTTAACATCTTTATTGTAGTATAATTGCTTTACAATAGTTTGTTATTTTCTGCTTTATAACAAAGTGAATTAACTATACATATACATATATCCCCATATCTCCTCTCTCTTTTGTCTCCCTCCCATCCTCCATATCCCACCCCTCTAGGTGGTCGCAAAGCACCGAGCTGATTTCCCTGTGCTATGTGGCTGCTTCCCACTAGCTATCTATTTTACATTTGGTAGTGTATATATGTCCATGCCACTCTCTCACTTCGTCCTAGCTTACCCTTTCTCCTCCTCATGTCCTCAAGTCTATTCTCTACATCTGCATCTTTATTCCTGTCCTGTCCCGAGGTTCCTCAGAACCATTTCTTTTTTTTTTTTTTAGATTCCAAATATATATATGTTAGCATACGGTATTTGTTTTTCTCTTTCTGACTTACTTCACTCTGTATGACAGACTCTAGGTCCATCCACCTCACTACAAATAACTCAAGTTCATTTCTTTTTATGGCTGAGTAATATTCCATTGTATATATGTGCCACATCTTCTTTATCCATTCATCTGTTGATGGACACTTAGGTTGCTTCCATGTCCTGGCTATCGTAAATAGAGCTGCAATGAACATTGTGGTACGTGACTCTTTTTGAATTATGGTTTTATCAGGGTATATACCCAGTCAAGTAAGTTTTAACATAGAAAAGAAATGCAGAGGATTCACAGAGCAGAGGAGATTTGTGGGGAAGGTTGTTAGTGTGAGGAACCTTGTAGAGCCACAGGAGAGAAAGCATGACTGTTTCACAAATCAGTGTCAGAGTAGAACAAGATTAAAAGAATTCGGAAAGAGTTGTCAAGAGTTTGAGGACAAACTTCACCTATTTTACAAATTTTTCTAGAGCTGATTCCTCATTTCCTGATGGTCTTGATTTTAACTGTTATTGAAATTAATAGTAACACACAGTGTCCAATTTACATGAATTTTCATTAATTTATTTGTTTTAACTTTACCATTTTAAGTCATGCATATTTAGCTTGACATTTCATGTTCAGCCAAGCCCAATTGAGCTTCCAAGTTAAACGTAAAACTGGTGAGCTTCAGCCAACTCTTTTGGGTTCACCAGGTTTTGACAGGTTTTTTCATATTTTGCAAAGAAACCTGGTGAGGAACTCAAAAGTAATCATAAAACCCTATGAATTTTCAAGAATTTGCTATAAAAACTGGATGGCTAAACTAAATTGAAATACTGAACCTAGGTCTCATCTAATTCAGAAACAATGATATATGTCATTTAGAAACCTAAGCAGGGTCTAGACAAATTTGACTTTTTTCTAAAATTGAACTCCCAAATAGCTGAGTTTGCATGCTATTGGATTTGAAATGAAATCTCCTTTTGACATTTGTTGAGACTAAAAGTATGAATTTTTAAAAGTTATGAGAAGAGAAAAAGAGGTATTTCTTAATTCCCTGATTAAATATGAAAGGAAACTTCAAGAACGTTTGAACAAGGGATTAAAACTCAGTTCATTATTGGAGTAAAGATAGCCAAATATTCTTTGATACTCTTCTCTTCAAAAGCTGGTTTCTATTTCTCTACTAACAGAGTACCATGGAAGTAATGCTATACCAGTTCTTGTAGGTCTAGCCTTTACAACAACTGGCAGGTCCTGTGTCCTATGTTTTGGAAGATTTATTTTTAAAGCTTTGGACTCTCATGAAAATATTTCACTATTGAGGGACCACTAGTCCTAAAAGAAGGTTGTACTTAAGCTAGTCTTCCAGAGGCCCCTGCCAAGGTAAGAATAAAGATGTTCTTATATCTCTAGACCAGTCCAGAAACCAAATGAATAGTTTGAGTGATGATAGGCACAACCACATGAAGACGTATTACCTTCTAAAATCCTGACTACATTCCTGACCCAAGGTTTAGACCACAAAATTTGGGGGTGTTCTGTTATATGGCATAGATAGAATAGATTACACTATTAAATTAACCTCCTTATTTACTCCCTATAAGGTCATGAAATATCATGACTGCTAATAATAGGTGTTTCAACAACATGTCCCCAAAGTAATTTGATCAGTTTTACAAAGTTTTCACTGAAAATGTGAATTTTTTTCAAGGAAGCAATGATGCTGCTTAACCAAACAATTTTTTTCAAACTAAATTGTCTCTTAAGAGTAGTTCTGCCATATAACATCCAAAATGAAACCTCAGAATTTAAAATCAATTTACATAAAAACCAGACAAAAATTATATGAAACAATGATAAAAAATACAACAGTATTAAGTGTGTAAATTATTGCTTAGAGTTTCTTCTAGAGGTTATAACAAGTCACCTTAATCTGATATGTGTTCTCTCACAAGACTAACATTCACAGAGTTAACAGTTTTTCAATTGATTCTGATTTTTGCAACATAAATGACCAATTCCTGCACCATTGATTCAACCAGCCATGCAGTCAATAGCATAACTGAAGACAACATGAAGAACAGACTATTTTTGAATGTTTTATTGTAAAAGCTTGGCAATAATGTTTAAGAACATAAAATATATTGATGTTTAGCCTTTGTAAAAAATCATCCAAAACTTTGAGAACAACTAAGAACAACATTAATATCCAAGCAGAGAAATTGCTTTAAGCTTTTTTACTTTTTACTTGTTTTTACTTATTTCTAAAGTAAAATTACTTGATAAACTGTAAAAAAGTGTTAATACAAAGCAATATATTATAAAGTCATAAGAACATAGAGGAAACAAATTTAACTGAAATATGAACAAACTGTTATTCCTATATGACATATATTTACAGAGTTGGAAGGATGATAGCAAAATATTCGAGTCATTCTATTTAATATTATGCTGTAATTTATCTCAATAATAATAAGAAAGATAATAAATTTGTTGATATTCTGCAAGTTCCAATCACAAAACATAGAAATCAACCTTTTTTCTTATCTCTAAGTCTAAAAATTTTTACCTCTGTAGATTTACACCTTCAATATATTAAAATTCATTTTCCATAGAATTTTCAGGGAATCCAGATTGAATGTTTTTGTGTCTTCCAGTTTAATCTCTAATTCATGTTTAATCACTTTTATAACACCGCTGGGAAGAGGTGGTGCAGATGACACTTAAAAAAACAACTTCCTAAATCCTGGGACAGGTCTTTCTGTTTTTGGACAGCTCTGAATGTTAAAAGGTTCTTTATTATTTTGAGCAAAAGTGAAATTATTTATTTTATTTGTTCATATTTTCAACACTTGGAAATATATAGAGTATTTTATCCATATCTTTATTTGACCAATTCTATCATATTCTTTGCAATAGATTATTTCTCCAATAAAGATAATAAAATGCTTCAAACTTTCTTTACATGATATAAGACACTTCACCATCTTGATATGGCTATTCTGAATATGATTTTCTTGAAACATAGAGCTCAGAATTAAGAATAATATATGGGGGCTTCCCTGGTGGCACAGTGGTTGAGAATCTGCCTGCCAATGCAGGGGACATGGGTTCGAGCCCTGGTCTGGGAAGATCCCACATGCCGCGGAGCAACTAGGCCCGTGAGCCACAACTACTGAGCCTGCGCGACTGGAGCCTGTGCTCCGCAACAAGAGAGGCAGAGTGGCCCCCACTTGCCACAACTAGAGAAAGCCCTCACACAGAAACGAAGACCCAACACAGCCAAAAATAAATAAATAAATAAAATTAAAAAAAAAAGAATAATATATGAATTCTGACCTGAATAGCATATGGTAGAACAGAACTATACCATCTTATTTTAGTACTCTACTTTAATTACCTAATTCATACAATAAGCATTTTTTGAGCAGTGATTCTTACCTAATAGTATCCTGAGACTGGGAATGTAGCAGTTTAAATAAAAGAGAAGATATCAGAAGTTCTGCTTTGATGAAACATACATTTAGTGTGTACGTGTGTATGTATGGAAAGTATTGTGGAGAAAATACAATAAAATTAAAACTGAATGAAACACGTACTGTGTTAGAGAATGAAAAATGCTACAGAAAAAAAAATGAGAAAGGTGAGTAGAGAATGATAGATGTGGTAAATGCAAAGCTATTATACAACAGTCATCATAAAAGTCCTCTTATGATAAGAAGTTATTTAAGCAATGACCTCAAGAGAATGACAGAGTCCTGCAGAGATTCAGAGTACAGTAGTCCAGGCAAGGAAACAAGTACAAAGACAGTGAAGAGGAAGCAAGTATGGTATGTGGGAAAAATAACAGGATGTCTGGTAAGTGCAATAAGGCTGGAGAGGGAGATTCTACTGTGTAGTTTTTCATACACTCTCTCCTTATTCTTCACTTTCTTTTACCTTACTAGATTTGAACTATCACAGCAAATACTCTCCAATATATTTAATGTTTCTCTCAGAATTTTATCATTTGTAGATATGATGCTTTCTATGATGTGATTCACATCATTGATTATGTTATTAAACATAGCACAACCCAGGTCAGACTTCTGAATTATGGCACTAGAAAATCCTTTCCACTTATTAAAGAGTTATAATTATCACATGAAGATCATGGAAACAATTGTATTTCAAGAGCTTTCAAATTTTTTAATTAAATACATTAGAAAAATTTTATTTTATATTTATATATAATCAAACCAGTCTAAAATTGAGTATTAAAACAATCGGTAAAATCTTTGTATAAAATTATATATATAATATTCATACTATTTATAATTTTATATATGTAATAGATATATATTTCAGAGCTGGGTGAAATCACTTCTAGTTCAGATACTTAAGTAGAAACTTCATGAGGATTATGGACTCCATGGATTATGAACAATAACTGAAATATGAAGAGGATGACAATGACTATAAATGGAGTGCACAACAAGGATCAAAGACTCAAAATGGGAAAAAGTGTATATTCAGTGGTTGGAAAGGAGAAACGTTTGAAACAAATATGTTACACAGGCAGCTCTGAGGCTAGATAGAAGATATTTCAAGGCCACACTGTCCTTAAAAACAACTCAAAGGCATTACAACCTGAATAAGCAACTAGGAGGTTTTGAGTTGGATCCCGACACCCACCATCAATTAATTTTTCTAGAATTAAGAATATGCAGAAGAGTTTAGAAAGTTTAGATTATAATGATGAGAAATGTCTACAGCCAGTCTCAAAGGAAGAGACAAATGTCACAAATTGGGAGAGTGAAAAGTTATAATCTCAGAGGACCAGTGTCTATGACTGTCCCTCAGTGTTAGTAGATGTCTATGAAAAATATTGAATAAATTAATTAACCTGACTTAATTCATCTTGGTTAAAGTGAAAAGCAAAAGATGAAATATAATGAGGATAAATTAAATTTCTATGTAAATAAATCAAAACTATACAAGTACATAGTGATAAAAATAAGATTTTAAAATAAGAAATATGCAGGAAACTTATTTCCTGTGTGTTCTGTGTCAGCCAAGTATAGGACATGCCAGCCTGGACAGCTAATACTATTTTAGACTTCATTATTATAAATATAGTACACAGATCAAGAAAGTTACAGTCTCTCTGGTTATTGGTCAGAGAGCATCTGGCAAACCAGGTATAGTGTTTCCCCCCAAAACACACACCTCTACATCCTCTAAGATAAAGTCTAAAGGCATGTTTAAGGCTTTGTCCAATTTAACTCCAACAGTTATTTGGAGCCTCATCTTTAGCTGCCAATGTCCTCCACTTAGTCATCTGCAAACATCCTCAACACTTTCTTACTTAAGCCCACAGGGGTGGATAGGAAAGTGAAAAAGGAGAGGGTTCTGAATGACAAAAAATGAACACTCCATCTAAAGACAATTACTTTTACTAGATGAACCAGAGGCTGCCTGCCCATTTACTTTACCAAGGACATACTTAGCAGCATCCAGGATTCCAAAAAATTTCCTCTCTTTCTCTGATTTTGTTTATAGTTTTCTCTTATACAGATTTTAATTATCTTCTCAACATTCAATTTCTGGTGAAAATTGCAACTATTCTGAGAAGATTTCCCCCAGTGTGGCATCCCTCCTGCTATTATGTTACCATAACAGTTCATAGACACGTTTTCTTAAAGGATCACAATATTGTATTATAGTAGCTTTATTTTTTAAATCTGTTAATGTTTTCACACTACAGTTGCACAAACACACACACAAATACATGCATACACACACACACATCCCAAATCAAATCTTAAATTCAATTAAAAAAATTAAGATTAAAACATCCAATTGTGAACAACCATTACAAAGGTTTATGTTCTTCATGATTTCTTGGTTAGGAATAAAGAAGAATAAAATAAGTTATTTTAATTTTGGAAATAAAATTGACTTTCTTTAATAATAAATCATCTAATATAGTCCAGGGTTTATGTGGGTATTATAAATAACTCTGGGGCTTAACACTTTATTAGCACTTTTATAAAAATAACCCAGAAGAACACATGTAGAATTGGTTTCACAAGGAGGAGAACAGACCCACCACAAGATCCCTCCTGAGTTAAAAAAAAAAAAAAATGTTATATGGGGCTTTTGGGCTTTGAATAAATGGAAGGACTTTAGTAACATGACTATCAGACAGATGTAGTGGAAGTGAGGTAAAGATCAGCTGAAAAAATAGAAGTTTATAATTAGAAAGAGAAATGTTAGAGGCAAATCAAATTTTGATTAACATAGAGTAGTTGCAGATAGTGACAAAATCTAAGATGGTGACTTGGTTATAGAAAGCTACCAAGAAGTACAGAGAAAGACATATGAGGTTGAAGATAATTAGAAATTCTGAGATTCTGGTGTTGTATGGTCAATCATGTAACCAACGAAATCAACAGAGAGAATGGCATAACTTTAAGCAAAGCAGAAAAAATGAGCTTATTTCAGTTAATTCTGGGGAGTGCTGATGAGAATCAGTAGATTTAGCAATGATAAAAGGCAGTGGGACTGGGCGTATATCCTGAGAAAACCATAATTCAAAAAGAGTCATGTACCACAATGTTCATTGCAGCTCTATTTACAATAGCCAGGACATGGAAGCAACCTAAGTGTCCATTGACAGATGAATAGATAAAGAAGATGTGGCACATATATACAATGGAATATTACTCAGCTATAAAAAGAAAAGAAATTGAGTTATTTGTAGTGAGGTGGATGGACCTAGAGTCTGTCATACAGAGTGAAGTAAGTCAGAAAAAGAAAAGCAAATACAGTATGTTAACACATATATATGGACTCTAAAAAAAGAAAAAACAAGATCATAAGGAACCTAGGTCAAGATGGGAATAAAGACGCAGACCTACTAGAGAGTGGACTTGAGGACACGGGGAAGGGGAGGGGGAAGCTGGGACAAAGTGAGAGAGTGGTAGTGTATATATGGACATATATACACTACCAAATGTAAAATAGATAGCTATTGGGAAGCAGTCGCATAGCACAGGGAGATCAGCTCAGTGCTCTGTGACCAGCTAGAAAGGTGGGATAGGGAGGGTGGGAGGGAGGGAGATGCAAGAGGGAAGAGATATGGGGATATATGTATATGAATAACTGATTCACTTTGTTATAAAGCAGAAACTAACACACGATTGTAAAGCAATTATACTCCAATAAAAAGTTATAAAAAAAAAAAAAGTGTACTGAATGAAAAAAGAAAAAAGGCAGTGGGTACTTGAGCCAGTTATCGTGAACCTCAAATGAGGGTGTTATTTACACAGGTATGGAGGATAAAGAGTTTAAACCTTTTAATCTTGAGTCAAGTAAATGCTGAACCACATATACATGAGACTTGGGAAAATAAGCAAACTTATTTGAGTGGAAGCAGAACTGAATAAGACTTGTTTCAGTGGAGGCGAGGATCAGAAGAGTCAGGATTTTAAAATCTTTAAATTGTAAGTAGAATCATTTAGTATAAAATGGATAGTCTACAATGTACCATGTTATCATTTGGCATAAAATGAAGAGGTACAATTATAATTTTGGTAGTGAAAGTCACAGAACATTTTACAGACAAAACTCATAAAATGAGACAGGACTAGGACCCTCCATTTTTAATAGCAGTACGAATGGAATGGATACTTGTATGTTGGCATTAAGCAGGCCTTAAATTCCAAATGAAGCATGGTCAAATTATGACGAAATTTGGAACAGATTTCCTTACATTCAGGTAGGAAGGTTGGAATGCTGTGATTTCTAACAGGTTCTTCATAGAAATAGTTTATTAAATATTCTTCACACTAGTTGAGCCAGTTTCAGTAAATGATTTCACACTTGCAATATTTTTATACTTTTTCTTATGCATAGATATAGCAAAATATTTTCTTGAAACTTTTATCTTCTCTAAAAGTCCTTTTTGAGACAATTTTCCTATTTATTGAGACATGTTTATGACCTTGAGATAAAATAGGTTCCTTATAATAGGAATGGATAAAAAAAGAAACAATGTCCAGCTTTGTACCTCCAAATTAGGCATTTGAAGTTCATGTCAGATCCAACAAAGATATCTCACAGCATCTTTAATTTGCCAGTATAAACACATGGAATGAAAGCAAAGATACACAACCCATCTGTGGTCACACTTAACCTATGATGAGGACCCATATTAGCTGTTTCTCTGGATTCCCCTGTCACCTTCTATTTCTATATAATTCACATGAAATATATAGTAACATTGAACCATGGTCCAAGATCACCTGAACCCAAACTACACTGACTTATAGGGAAATCTTCCTTTTCAATGTTGTGGGATGCTCATAAGTTGGATATTTATTCATTATACTCACAGTTTCTGCCTGTTTTGTTGGTTTTCTTGCATTCTCAAGTGGGACTCGATTTGAACAATAAATTATATACTCAGCCTACTCATAAAAACACCCATCCCAAATCCCTCTGCCTTCAAGTGAGAATCAAGTTCTTCGTGCCCAGAGGGGTAATGATGAGCAAAGAACTATACTTGGTGGGACTAGATGGTGATAAGGCTTACCTTACATCCAAGGGCATGGCCTAATAAGAAGTTTTGTTATTTGTTAGAAACCTAGGAGATTATATTTCTTCCTGGCTGTTCTTCTTATTTCTTCTTCCCCTCCTCTATCTTCTTCTTCTTCTCCTTCTCCTTCTTGTCATTCTCCTAAAAACTGATACATATTTTATTGTGCAGGAGTATTATAATTTATATAAGTAAACAAATGCTGATGGACATTTTATTTAGTTATTGCAAACAATGCCACAATGAACTGTATCAACCATATGCTATTTCACAAAACTGAGTATATCTGTGATAAAATTTCCAAAATTAAATTTTCAAAGGAAATATGCATTTATATTTGTATTGATATTTTCTACATAGAATGCAGTTTGTGCTAATTCACACTTCCACTAATTTCTCCAAGTCTTTGTCAATGTAATATTTAATGAAACATTTTGCTTTTCCAATTTGGTAGAGAAAACATTGTTTTGATTTTTATTTTTCAGTATAATTTACATTACCATGAATGAAATTGACTATCTCTGAATACATTTAAGATTCATTCTTATTACTTTTCCTGGATATTCCTATTCATGATTTCTGACCAATTTTCTAATGGGTTTTAGAGTATTTCGTACTCATTTTAACAAACTCTTTATATAGTAAAGTCAGTTGGTAATTCTTTATTTTGTATGCATTTTTAAACATTTTTGTTTATCAGTTTTATAAGGATTCAGAGTTTTCAGTCATCTAAGAAAACCATTATTTGATAAATTATAAAGATTATTTTATAAATATATTGGCATTTTTCTAATACTATTACTATGTCACATATTTTCTTTTTACTTAGATTCTTGACCCATCTAGAATCTGTTTTCATGTAAAGTGTGAATTTGAGATTAAACTTTTTTTCCCCCTCCACAGTGTTACCCAGATGCCTGAAAAACATTTCTTCAGTGATCCATCTTTTCCTTAATGGCTCTTCTTAATTAAATGGTTCTTCCTAATCAGCAGTGGCTTTTCAGTTATTTTCAGTGAAAAGTATAGAAAGTTGGGGAAAAAAAGGACAAACAAAACAAAAATAACTATTCAAATAATCGCAGCCTCTTATAACCTGATTAGCCATGAACAAATTAATTAAGCTCTTCCAACATCAGTTTTCCCTCTTTAAAATGTGCAGTTAATTTTTAAAATTGTAAGGACTAAGTTAGATACCATTTTTATGAGCTTCTTTACACTTTGTATGTTATAAGCCTCTTATGAGCACTAAGCCCTCTTGTTTCACTAATTATATGCCAATATACTCACCAATGGGCTCCCAGACAAGCAGCCTCATCATCACCTGAGAATTTGTTAGAAATGTAAAAAAGACAGTGGTGAGACAGTGGTCTATTTTCATATTTTTGCATGTGACTGTCAAGTTTTTCCAGCATCATTTATCAAAGAGACAGCCTATCCTTTCTCCACTGTGTGCTCTTTTCTCTTTTGTCATAAATTAATTGTCCATATATATGTGGGTTTATTTCTGGACTCTCAGTTCTGTTTCATGATCTATTTATCTGTTTTTCTACCAATACCATGATGTTTTGATTACTTTATCTTTGTAATATAGTTTGAAATCAGGGAATGTGATACCGCCAGCTTTGCTCTTTTTTCTCAGGATTGTTTGCCTGTTCATGGTCTTTTGTGGTCCCATATAAATTTTAGGATTATTTTTTCTATGAAAAATGCCATTGGAATTTTAATAAGGATTGCATTGAATCTGTAGATTGCTTTAGGTAGTATGAACATTTTGGCAATATTAATTCTTCCCATTCATGAGCATGAAATATCTTTCTATTATTTGTGTCTTCTTCAATTTCTTTCATTAATTTCTTATAGTTCTCAGAATACAGGATTTTCCCTCCTTGATTAAATTTATTCCTACATATTTTATTTTTTTGTTACAATTATCCCACATCATACACAAAAATCAACTCAAAATGGATTAAAGAATGTAAGACATGAAATCATGAAACTCCTAGAATTCCTAGAAGAAAATATAAACAGTATGCTCTTTGACATTGGTCTTAGCAATATCTTTCTAGATATGTCTCCTTAGGCAAGGAAGAGAAATGCAAAAATAAACAGACTACATCAAACTAAATGCTGTACATCAAAGAAAACCATCAATAAAATGAAAAGACAGCCTACTGAATGGGAGAATATATTTGTAAATCATATGTCCAAAAAGTGGTTAATATCCAAAATATATAAAGAACTCATACAACTCAACAACACCAACAAAACAACCCAGTTACAAAGTGGGCAGAGGTCTTGAATAGACTTTTTTTTTCAAAGAAGACATAGAGATGGCCAACAGGCACATGAAAAGATGTTCAACATCACTAATTATTTATTAGGGAAATGCAAATCAAAACCACAATTAGATATCACCTCATTCCTGTTAAAGTGGCTATTATAAAAAAGCAAGAATAACAAGTGTTGGTGAAGTTGTGGAGAAAAGGGGAGCCTCCATACATTGTTGGTGGGAATGTAAATTGATGCAGCCACCTTGGAAAACTGTATGGAGATTCCTCAAAAAATTAAGAATAGAACTATCATATGTTCCAGGTGTCCCACTTCTGGGTATTTATCCAAAGAATATGAAAACACTAATTTTAAAAGTTATACGACCCTATGTTCCTTGAAGCATTATTTAGATATGGAAACAATCTAGTACCCATCATTGGATGAATGGAGAAAAAAGATGTGATATATATATCACATTTTAGCCATTAAAAAAAGATGAAATCTTGCCAATTTTGCAACAACATGGGAGGACCTTGAGTGTCCCAGACGGGAAGGGGTGAGGGGAAGGGTGAAATGAGTAAAGGGGATCAACTGTATGATGACAGATGGAAACTAAATTTTTGGTGATGAGCATGCTGTGGAGTATATAGAAATATAAATATTATGTTGTATACAAGAAACATAATGTTATAAACCAATGTTACCTTAGTAAAAAATAAAATAAGTAAAGGTAAATACAGTGGCCCTAATCCAAATTAATACAAGTAGAGTTTGAGAACTACTGTTCTATACCATTAAACTGAATTAATTGATAGCTACCTTAAGAAAGAGCCTCTTTAGAGAAGAAAGATCCAGGTGGTTCAAGGAGAAAGACTATTCCACGTTGTAACCAAGTCCCTAAAATCTTCTACCTGCTTCATAATTTTGTTTAGGGCTTACTGTGGTTATATCAACATTTCAACAAGGAGGAATTTTTCAGTATGATGGAAAATGATTACACAGATTGTATAAGAGTTCCAAAAGATGAACTAGGTCTAACTATCTTCCCAGTAGTGTTGATAGCTAAACACAAATGAGACTTTGCATTAGCTATTAATCTTAGCTAACTTAATGGGACTATGTATTATTAGTCTTTTCTTATTTGCATGTCGAAATTTGTTCTTGGAGTATCTCTCTCTCTCTTTGCTTGATTCCAACTGTCTTAACTTTTTAGGGTTTTACATTTTAATTGTTTAAACTCAAACATTTATGTAATTTAAAATACATTCATTGTAGATGTAAAAACTTATATTAAATAAACAACAAAGCAATTTTCAAAAATATAAATTGATATCCTCTCCACTTGATTACTGTGATACAGTGACCTTTAAATTGTAGATTTGGAGTTATGATAATGTAGATTATAGTGTCAGTGATATAATTCTTAAAATGTTTAATGCCAAGTTTCCCCCTCAAGGAGTAAAGTCTGTATTGGGAAATGAGTATAAAGTTAGGGAGGTCAAAGCATAAGTACAGCAGCTCAGTCATACCTATGAACTCATACCCTCAGTTGGCTGATAGGTAATAGGTAGGAATATTTAAAACTGGGGAAACTTAGATCTTCAATTTTAAGGCTGAGATACCCCCACAGATTCCTAGTCTGACTGCTTCTTAAAAACCTGCATTTGTACTGACTAAAAATAATATATATATTATTATATATATATATATATATATGGAAAAATACATTAAAAATTCACATATTTAGATAATGCTGTATCTAGCACTTAGAATATTGTGTAGGATATAGAACACAAAATAAATAATAAGTAATTCATCAATAATTTTTTGTGATTTTTATTTATCTATAAAATTTTAATTGATACTAGAAGTAGAAGATAGAAAGAGGATAATGGTTAAGGCTTGTATGCACTTGAATAAATAACCATGGTAGCAGTAGCAATAAGAAGTGATGGTACAGAAAAAAAAAAAGAGAGAAACAGAAAGAGAGGAAAGATTTATTTTTCTGAAAAGTTCCACAATATCCTGCAAATTAAAAACTGTTTGACTTGGAAATACTTATACTGAGGCAAAACTAACTTGAAATGGATACTGTGGACAACAACAAATTAAAGTGTAAATTGATCAAAGGAGCAGAAATTATCAAGTTAAGTGAGACAATCTGAACTAGGCCAACAAGTGTTGCATTTAATTTTGAGGATACAAGACTAGGAATTTTGAGTCCAAAATAAATGTAATGACTGCTTTGGAAAAAATAGAAGAAAAAGTCTGGAAAAACTCACTAGAAGATAGGTTTAGCTGCTAAAAGAGAGAGAAAAAGAAAGTAGATTTTTATACAAACTGAAATTGTAGCATGAGAACACATTGATTAGTCAATTTGAAGTTAATTTTTTTTCCAAAATGTTGGATTTATCAATAATGCTTAGACTTTTCAGATGGGTAGAATACAGTTTCTGAAGCCTAGCTAGACGTAACATATATCATGTTCTATTGATCAGAGGACTATACAGTAGAAATGTCATGAAATTAAAGAAGATATTTCAATGATTTTTAACAACGTCTTGCATCAAGCTCAACATAAGATGTAGAAGGTTTTTATTCTTAAGTAGCATTCTGCCCCTCAAATAAGGAGTTTTATATAAATAATTTAATGTGTCTGAGTGCTAGACT
This sequence comes from Balaenoptera musculus, assembly GCF_009873245.2. Lineage (NCBI taxonomy): Eukaryota > Metazoa > Chordata > Mammalia > Artiodactyla > Balaenopteridae > Balaenoptera > Balaenoptera musculus. The sequence continues at coordinate 38,168,762 of NC_045802.1, forward strand.
CTTGGAAACATAGTGTCAATAAAATTCATTACTTAAATTTTCATTAGTCTTTGACCATAGAACTGAAATTAATTTGCTCCAACAGTACAAGATATCATCTTTACATATTACTCCATGTAATTTTGTCTTAGCATTTGATTAATCTTTTCAAACACATAGCAGTAAGATGAAAAAAAATGTCTTGCTGATTCTCTTTAACTGTAAAATTCAAAGAAGTTTGTGCTTGATGTGTAATTGAATCATATTAAACTAAACATAGATAATAAGATTTTCATTTGATTTTAAAGTCAAGAAAATGCAGGTTAAAAATACTCGAACAAAAGAAAATGGAAAGATATCAGAGTCTTTTGGTTTTCTTTGGTTCCTTTCATCATATTTTGGCTGCATAAGAATATAAGTAGCTGACTTAGGGTCATCTCCTCTTGAGATAAACCTTTCCATATTGCAAAAAAGTAAAACAAAACAAAACAAAACAACAACAAAACCCCAAAATTCTGCAACATTTATGTCATTTAAAACTTTTAAATTCAGATTTTAGATCTTAAAGGAAAGAGAACATTAGTTTATGATATATGATGATATATGATAATCACTAAACTTATTCCTGTGATATACTTTCTAATGGAATTTAGCAAATTTTGAGGATTAAATGACAAAATTTGCCCTTTAAAATACTTTTTTATAAAGTAATTTTCAACAATTTGGATTAGAGATTTGCTGACAAATACATGATTTTTGTTTTTTTTTTCCTTAGTCCCAGTTTCTCTATATTAGCTGCTACACTCATGAAAGTATTCCATTTCTGTAATGTTGTCCTCCACTGGTTACTCATATATTTTACACAAAAAACACAAAACAACCTCCTGTAGGATACACAGTCCCATTTCACATTGGTCATAGCATTTCTATTAAAGTTAAATAAATTTTAAAAAAGAGCAGTTTGATCCAATGGTACTTTCTTTATTACAGTAGACTTCCTAACACCTCAATTAAAAATAGCATTTTTTACTCAAGACGTTTAAAACTGTCCTTTTGTCTCAAATATTTTGCATAGAAAGATCTCCTAGTTTATGTCTGTCATAGAAATGAAGTCTGTTTGTTGCAGTGAGGCATTGACAATTTCCTTAGCAACAGTCTCAGCACCTGCAGTAGATACTATGTAATAGTAGTCAACTGTGAGCATGTTTATTCACTGTGAGATCTTTTAATTTTTTGTTTGTTTGTTTGTTTAGTTTGGGTAGAGTTAGCCCAAACTAATACTTGGCAGTGATATCAAAAAGCAGAAGGAAGGAAACTCATCTGGACTGAAGACCAGGTGGCACAGAAGACATCTCCATTGACACTGGCTTGACCACATAGTAACATCACTGCAGTTTTTAAGACTACAGGGAATGTGTCTGCAGCAACAGATACTCTCTGCACGCAGTTTTCAGACAACTTCCACTCTCCATAAAAACCCAGAGATATGCCAAAAGTACATTCATAAGGTAATAATGAACTATCACACAGAGATTAGTGTGAAAAAGTCCAGAAAGACTTTTTAGAGAATATGATTTTTGAGTCATTAATGAAGAACAGGTGTTAGTCACATCAAGTTAGGAGGTGTTGGATGAGAAAATTGCCTTAACAAAGACTCATAAATTAAAAAAAATAATATGAGGATTGTCATGAGAGTTGATGAGACTGACCATGTGCCTAGGTGTTGGAATGCAAAACTTGAAGGAAAGTATCAGTCTTAAGGAATTGAGATTTTACACTAGATAAGCCAAGCAATAATTGCAGAATTTTGTCTAGAATGTGCCAGAATCAGATTTGTTTTTAAGGTGGTTAACTCAGCAGTTATGAAGAAAATCTGTGTGATAAAAACAATAATGCAGAAAATAAAGAAAATTGAGACCTTGTAGTCATCCAATGAAGAGAAGTGAATATCCTGGTCTATGGCATTGATAGAGGTATAAAGTTGCTGTGAATTTGGAAGATTTCTCATATTGATTGAATGCTGTGAATATAAAAAGTGGGAATAAGATGAGTGTCAGTTTTCTCACTTGCATAACTGGATTGATGGAGATGTCTCCCGTAAAGATTCAGAGTAAGAATAAATTAAGAAAAGAAGATGAAAATAAAGTTTATAAATGTTGATTGTAAGATATCCATGGAAAATCCACATTTAGGTATAGAAGTCAATCAAATAAATGTGTCTCTGGTTCAAGAAATGATTATGAGGTGAAGTACTGAATTGAGATATTGGTAGTGTATAGGTGGTGGTTGAAAGAAATGAGAATGCATGAAATCATCTGATAAAAATATATGGCAAAGAAGAATAGGGGGGTAAAATAAAATGTGGTGTGATAACATTATTGAATGGGTCAAGAAGGAAAACCATCTCATCAAGATAAAATGATGGATAAATCAAAGAAGTCCAAGGAGAGTGAGGATAGTGTGGCAACATAATAGTCATAAGAGTAGAGATTTGAAGTGAGTATTCACTAAGACAGAAGAAGGAAAGAAAAAAAACCCTGACAAACCGCATATGATTTATAATTTTAGGGTGTTATTGGCATTTAAATGGATAAAAACCCAGTTTAGGTCGTAGATGAGTAAAACAGGGAGAGAGCAAGAGCATACTACTCTTTTAAAAACTTTGGATATGCATTTCTCTAATAATTAGTGATGTTGAGCATCTACTCATGTGACTCTTGGTCATCTCTATGTCTTCTTTGGTGAAATGTCTATTTATGTCTTCCACCCATTCTTTGATTGGGTTGTTTTTTTGATATTGAGCTCCATGAGCTGTTTGTATATTTTGGAGATTAATCCTTTGCCTGTTGCTTCATTTGCAAATATTTTCTCCCATTCTGAGGGCTGTCTTTTCTTCTTGTTTATGGTTTCATTTGCTGTGCAAAAGCTTTTAAGTTTCATTAGGTCCCATTTGTTTATTTTTATTTTTATTTTCATTACTCTAGGAGGTGGGTCATAAACGATCTTGCTGTGATTTATGTCAAAGAGTATTTCTTCTATGTTTTCCTCTAAGAGTTTTATAGTGTCTGGTCTTACATTTAGGTCTTTAATCCATTTTGAGTTTATATTTGTATATGGTGTTAGGTAGTGTTCTAATTTCATTCTTTAACACATGTCTGTCCAATTTTCCCAGCACCACTTATTGAAGAGGCTGTCTTTTCTCCATTGTATGTTCTTGCTTCCTTTGTCATAAATTAGGTGGCCATATGTGCGTGGGTTTATCTCTGGGCTTTCTATCCTGTATGTTGAATGGCCATCATCAAAAAATCTACTAACAATAAATGCTGGAGAGGGTGTGGAACCCTCTTGCACTGTTGGTGGGAATGTAAATTGATACAGACACTGTGGAGAACAGTATGGAGGTTCCTTAAAAAACTAAAAACAGAACTACCATATGACCCAGCAATCCCACTTCTGGGCATATACCCTGAGAAAACCATAATTCAAAAGGACACATGTACCCCGATATTCACTGCAACACTTTCCAATAGTCAGGACAAGGAAACAACCTAAATGTCCAACAACAGATAAATGGATAATGAAGATGTTGTACATATATAAATGAAATATTACTCAGCCATAAAAAGGAACAAAATTGGGTCATTTGTAGAGATGTGGATGGACCTAGAGTCTGTCATACAGAGTGAAGTAAGTCAGAAAGAGAAAAACAAATATCTTATATTAACTCATATATGTGGAATATAGAAAAATTGTAGAGATGAACCTATTTGCTGGGCAAGAATAGAGACTTAGACGTAGAGAATGGACATGTGGATGTGGGGGGGGGGAAGGGGAGGGTGGCGTGAATTGGGAGATCAGGATTGACATATATACACTACCATGTATAAATAGATAACTAGTGGGAACATGGTATAAAGCACAGGAAACTCAGTTTGGTGCTCTGTGATGACCTAGATGGGTGGGATGGGGGGCAGTGGGAGGGAGGTCCAAGAGGGAGGGGATATATGTATACATATAACTGTTTCACTTCATTGTACAGCAGGAACTAACACAACATTGTAAAGCAATTATATTCTAATAAAAAAATGTTTTAATAAAAAAATAAAATAAAAACTTTGGATAAAAAGAGACAGAGGTAGATTGGACCTACAAATTAATACAAGATCAAAGCAAAAAAATGAATCAGTAATGGATGAACCAAGGGTTGGTAAGCACAGAAGAGGAAAGAGAATGGTCATATCAGAAAGACCAACAGGGAGATACAATTATTGAATCATTTAATGGGATTTCTGAGAATAAAACCAAAGGCATACACTCCATTTATATTTAAGCTTTTATATTTTATTTGTTTATGATGCCATATATCCATATATCAGTTTTTATAGTCAACCTCATCTATCATATTCATTCAAAGTTATAATTTTGGTCAATAATTCTAATCTTAGAAATATAATGAACAAAAAATTATATTCTAATTATTTCTAAGCACTTCTTTAAAATGTGGAAAGAAAAGAGAAGAGGCATAAACCAAGCTGGGGGAAAAACAAATATATTTTTTTTGTAATTCCAAAATTGGTGAGATATTTTGTTCAAAAAACTAGTAAAATATTACATGAGTTCACATAAATATTTAACAAACCAGCTGATATATTCTGTTCAAGTTTAACCAGCAGCTTCACATCCCTCCAGTCTTTCCGCTCCTGACTGAACTAACACCTGGTCTAGTCAATTATGCAATTAAACGTGCATCAGATTTTCTTAGTGGATTACAAACATGCTCAAAGGCAGTCAGGGACAAGGATGTGTGCATGGTGAAAATTGTTTTTTTAATATTTCTAGACATATAAACTGCCCCTTTAGCCATACTTCTCACACAACTTCATATTAACCTAATGATCTCACTACAACAAATTTTAGAATGGCATTTTGCTGCCAAACTGTTTTACAGTTAAGCTGGTGCTTTGTACATGCCCCTTTTTATTCAGCCAAATAATTTGCTACTCAGTTTCATGACACAGTAAAGAGTGATACACAGGGATTTGGAATAGATGCAATCATGTACGCAGCAAGATAAATACCATCAATTTGTTTCCAATGTATTGGAAATCTGAATATTTTGTATTAAGCAGTAGAATTGGAGCTTTATTGAGAAAGCATAATATACTATAGCATAATTAATATAGCATAATATAAGGGGATTTATTTTATTGTCACTTACCATTCAAAAATATTTGTAAGTATATCATTATAATTCATAATAATAAATATTGAATAGCATTTCCCTGTTCAAGAAATGTGTGATAACTCTCAATTCCACTGTTAGGTGAACAGCTTATAATTTTATAGTAATAAAGTTTGTCATCTATGTAAATCAGGCTTAACTTTTAACTTTGATTTAAGTGTCTTTTGATCAACAAAAGAATTTAGTATTCCTCCTCTGAGAAGGAACTCTGTAAGCCACAGGTGCAATGTTACAGTTGCAGAATAAAACATAAGTAATGGCAATTACTTGACTTTTTCAGCATTTGTTTTATGAGTTTCTTATTCTTAAGATCACTATAGCCATTCAATTATTTTTTATTTCATTCAATATTATGTAAACATCCTCTACGTTTTAACCACTTAGGATATCACATTTGCTAAATTATGTTTAGGTTAACTTTTCTTACCCTCGTAATTCTTATAACTCAAATTTGAATGCAGAGACAGTTTTCAATTTATTGACTTTAAAAAATATATTGTCTGTGATTTTTCCCAATAAATTTCATATTGAATTGGATGGTTATAACTCTATGATTTGGGTGATTTCTGAAAAATGTGGTGCCTGAAAATACACTAGCAGTTTTCAGGAGGGCTTGTTTTATGTTGTGTATTCCTTTGGTCAGTAAGTGTTTACTGAAGGGTTAATTTGTTCTTGGCACTGTTTTAGAACACATTCACTGTTCTCAAGGAACTAATCCTTTAAACGGTTCTCACCAGGTGATGAAACTTAATACAATTGCTTTTAAATTAGACAGCCTGCCTTCAAAATACATATTATAATAAATATAAATAAAATACATGAATAAAAACATTTAATGAGAAATATGAGATAATCTTAATGAGAATAAAAATTTAGTCACAACAGATTCCCTGTTTAATCTTCCTGATTAATTACCTTATCAGTTGCATTTTCTTAATCTGATAAGCTAAAATTTTGTCACTGTCTTCAGTCAGAAGGTATTTTTAAGAGCAATTTGTTTGACATGACCACACTAATATTGTAACTAGTTTTCTCTCTCATCAGTAGATTTTTTTCTGATTAGCAAGTTCATGATTAATTTGCTAATCAGAAATTCCCACAGCATTTCTTCATTTCTTTCCACTTCATCATTTGCAACACTGACACTTGACCAACCTCCACTCATCAAACCCTCTTCTCTTCACACCTGTAGCCCTGAACTAGCTTTTATTGATTTTTTTCTCTTTGTTCTTATTCTCTCCCTCAGTCAGTTGGTCACTCGGCATGACCATAACAAGGTATAATCAGAAATAAACTTTGGCTTCAAGGAATTCAAAGAAACATAATGCCATTTTCCAAATCCTCTCTCTTTCTATTTAATTAAGGAGGACTCCCATCCATTTTCAAAACACCTCAAATTCTTAGAAGACTTGAAAATACTTCTTTGTAGTTTCAGCCTCAACCTGAAATTCCTAAATGTCCCCAAGACTTGACTTTTAACAAAATCATTGAGAACTTAAGACATGAGTCAGGTGCTAAGAACTTGTTGAAGCCTTAGTCAAATCCTATAACACTTTAGTCCTGTTTTCTTCAGTCCTCTAAAAATGAAATTAGGCTTAGATTACCATTGAGGTCTTTTATAATTCCAGTATTTTATAGTGCTACAAATTACTTGTACTTGGATGTCCTAAATGTTCCATCTCCTTTTCACCATAAATCAGTTTCTTCAATTGTCTGCCAACTAAGTTTACCATGATTTCCATTATAAATATATATATGTATAGACACACACACACACACACACACACACACATATATATATATATATATATATATATATAATCTCTTTCTTGTCCTTTCCTAATCTTGAAAACTAATTAGTTTTCTGAATAAAAAAATAAGGGGTTCTATTTCCTTTAGCATTTGGAGCATAATTCAAGACGTTATTCAAGATATAAAGCAAAAATATATTTATGTGAGTCATATTTATGTGAAGTTTCAGATTAGAGTTGTATTTAATATATTATAGTATTCAAGAATGCAAATTGGATTCAGTTATCTCTGAAAGAAAGTGAGATTTTTGGTGTTTAAGTTATCAAGAGTTTTTCAACCATATGATTCTACATAGAATGAGTCTAAGTCTGGAAAGAAAGGTGCGACAAGAAATGAGAATGGAGAAAAAAGTAGAAGCAAGATACTGAAGGACTTTATGTATCAAACTAAGGGGGTTGAATTTTATTTTAAAGGTAAGGGTAACCCACTGAACTAGTTTACATAAAATTGTGGTATGATTATTTTCATTTTAAAAGATCAACTTTTGCATCAGTTAAAAATTGAATTGAAACTAGAAGCAGGAAGACCATTTATGAAGCTTTTGTTAAAACTCAGATGTGAAATGACAAAGGTCTATCCAGGTCCATGTCAGGAGAGGTAGACAAAAAGACCATATTGGAGAAATTTTATGGATCTGAAATTGATAGGGCATTTTATATGAAGATTAAGACAGACAGGAGTCAAGGTTGACAGCCAATATTATGGCTTAAGCAGTATTATGATAGATAATGCTACTACTCACAGAACTAGGATGTAGATGAAGAGGAGAGGTCATTGGAGAAATAAGCAGCTTGTAGATTCTGAGATGCCTATGGAACATGTAACTGGAGAACTAGAATAGGTAGTTAATGGCATGGCTGTTGAATTGAGACTCCCACCTCCACTTCAATAAGAACAGATCCATTTTTATAGCTTATATTTCCATGTAGCATTTCATATGTACAGATGTTTGCAAGGCTTTAATAAAAGACAATGAGATAAATGAACAAGATTTGACTTTCCTCTGTAGACACATTTTTTTATTAATAGAAGAAAGAATAAAACAAAGTAAGTTCTTCTGACTTCTGGTCAAATAATCTCAAAATTTTCTACATATATTTATATGTTTTAGAGAACTATACCTAACCACTATGATATGACTTTCAGAAATATGTCCCTGGAAGAAAATATTTTATGGCAGAGATTGAGAAACATTTTCTATAAAGAATCAAATAATAGATATTTTAGATTTTTTTCAGGGCAGGTGATCTCTTCACAGCTACTCAAATCTGCTGATTTAGATAGTACACAAGTAAATCGTTGTTCCAATAAAATTTTATTTTGAATAACAGGCACCATCAAGTTAAGGCCCATAGACTATCGTCTGCTGACCTCTGTACTATATGATTCATTCATAGACTCATAGAGACTGTTGGACTCACTTGAGAGTATTTGGGAGTGATAAGAAGTATTTGGAAGTAAAGCAATCTCTATTTTAATCTATAGATTACCAGAATGTAAAATCATTATAATAGCACAAAAAGAGGTCTGCTTTTTCAAAGCAGACAGCACAAGTGGTTATGGAAAAAACTGGATAATATTCTATTTGTCACCAAAACTATGTGACCATTACACTTCCTAATCCTAGAAAATACTCTAACAGATTCAATGAGAGGTATTAAAACCTTGGTTCACAATTTCTTGGAAGGGTAAAGAGAGAATAATTGTCTATAAGTGACTAGCATGGGGAAAAGAAGAGTGTATTCTTAATAGATAATTCAGAATCATGTTTGATTCATAGAAATGAGTTAGATGATGGAAATCATCTGTAATTGCACATTTCAGAAGAAATTTGTCTTGAATTCATGAAAATTAAAATTATTTTTTGACACTATAATGAGAGCACTTGGTGCTTTTTGCCATTGTGTTGAGAAGTTTAAGTATATTTGAACACGTAGTTCTTATTAAAATTCAGAACTAGGTACTTAGCATTCTCTTCTACTACAACGCATTCACTATACATTGAAAAGAAATATGAGGTTGCTGAGGTATCTTTTCTATGCACTTTTAAGCCCTTTTTCATGTTTTTTTCTAACGAGGGAAATGATTCCTTGGCCCTCTCTATTTGGTTTGTTGGCTCTTTTCTGATTGCTTTTCAGGGCAATGAATAATGTGTCAAAATGTGAGGTGCATATGGATTGAACCCAAAAAAGGAGACTTATTATTAACATTCAGTTGTTAAGTTTTGTATTGTATTTATTGGACTGGAAGGGGGAAGGAGATATTTAGAATTTGGCTCATACCCAAGTGGTTGAATATGCTTTTCTTTTTACTTAATGCTCTAACATTTTAGACATTGTCTCAAAAATAAAAATATGCATTTAAAAAAATAATAAAAAAGCAGTCTTCTAAATTTTCCCATTAAACATAATTATGATGAGTTTCTTTTAGGTATTATATAAACTTAAAATGAAAATTGCATACATGTAATCTCTTACAGTGTTTTAATTTAAGGAAAGATATATCTTTGAAAAGATGGTAAAATTGTTTTCTAACTTCACTAATAATACTGTTTTGAAGATTTAAAAATTAGAAACTTTAGATTTTTTCTTCTTTTTTATGACATAGCAAGTAACACAAAATTCACCACAGAAAAGGTAAAATGCTAAAAAGTCCTAATGTATCACTTTTGAGGATAAGGTGTATCCTATTGTTATTAAATATTTAATATAGCCTTGGACAGGTATATATAATGAGTTATGTTTCAAGTGTAGGATATTGCTAATATAACTATTTCTCATTCACCTGTTATAAAGTGTGGAAATCATCCTTACTGTTGAAAATCCATTACAGTATCATTTTCTTATAGTTAAGATTATTTGTGTCATACAGTGACTTCTTTAAGATTTTTTCAATTTTATTTGCTTTGAATAAAATAATGGATATTTTCCTTTGTTAAGGAAAATAAAACAGCCTCCAGGAGATTTTACTGAATATAAGAGGAGTTTGACTGTTAAAGTTCAAATGCATTAGAGGGTACTTCTTGTTTGATCAAACTTTATAGGACCTATTTATGTTTAAGAAGTCCCTCTAATGAAGTTATATGTTGAGTGTACCTTATTAAATTAATTCATTTTACTTTGACCATCTTTAGATCTACTTAAATTAATTCCTTTAAATAAATGATGTTTGACCAATTCAAATTATATATACTCAGATAAAATTAATAAAATAAATATTAGGAATTGAAATTGGGAAATGTTAATACATGAACTTTTAAAGTAGTAAAATATTTTGTAGTCATATGCTTCAGATTAGAGATTCTCAAACTCTATTGTGTATTAAGTATAAACTATGTAGGTTACTTTTTTAAAACTCCAGGGAATCATCCCAAAAGGTTTTTATTCATGAGACTCAACAAAACATGCATTCTTATGAAGCACTCCATGTGATTCTGATGCAAATGGTAAATCAACTGAACAGAGAAGCACACCTAAATAAATAGTCCTAAGGAACTCATTCTGAATATTAAAGACATAGGTATAAAACCTCTGCAGAAAAACAGAGAGTAAGGTATTTGCTTAAAATTTATAATAAATATAAGGGTAGTTTTGAGAAAGACATATATTTCCTCTCTCAGAAATATATATCTATGTCAATGGTATTATAAAACTGATGTTATTACTTTCTAAAGCACTTATTACTAGGAAAAAAAGTTTAAGAAGCATAGCCGCTTGTCCTTTAAAGGAAATAAAAGAAAAGAATACATGCATATTTGAAGTGAACATCCTAAATTAAGACTTATATGATGTCCATAGGCTTACTTATATTGAAAATGCACAATAATCACCTGTGGCACTTGTTAGAAGCACAGTCTTTATCCCACCATCAAAAGTTGTGATCTAGTAACTCTGTGACCAGACTAAAGACTTGCATTTTGTAATTCCATCCTATAACGTGGTCCTCATCCAATTGATTTGTGCAACACACTCTGAGAACACTGTTCAGAGTAATAAGACTGCAAATGAGAAAATTATCCATAAAATACAGCTGGTTTGAATTTTACCAGAATAACATTAAGACTGTTTCCAAACCAAGATGTAATTCAGTGTTTGAATGGAAAGGAGCACACCTTATACGTTCTAAGTTAATGCTCTTTTGATTTCAAGTAATTCAAAGTCAATCAATATATTTGAACAAAAAGAAGGTTTACTATAATTAAACAAGGTATCTTACAGTACCTAAGGGAAGAAAAACAGCCAGAACTTACTAGGAAATCAGGAGTTATGGTCTGAATTTCTCATTCTTTCTCTTTGGAGCTGCAAAATTTCACATCCTAATATCAGTTTCCATATTCACTTCTTATTTTTCTCTTCCTCAAAAGCTTTGCCTTGCTGTCTACATGAGTGAGTTGAAAAATATCCATTTGCACCCCCTGTGTTGTCAATTATTTTCTTTCTTCAAGTTTTATGCTTTTAACAATGGTTTTTATTGTAGATATAATTTTAAAATATGTTTTAGCTTATGTTTTGACACCATTTAAGTCAAGTGTTTCCACAAGCCTTCAGCCAGGACAGTCACATTTGTTTATTTAAAAAAACACATTTATTTAGAAATAAAAATGCTCTTGACACTCCTAAATTTATGGAAAAATACATGACAACATGGAGTCAAAGCAATAAAATTGAGTAGGAATAGAGGCAAGCAACAAAATTAGAAACATGTTCCTGAGTCCTCTTATGAAGTGAAATGAGACACCACAAAGAAGGTCATATTTGAAAAGAGGTTTAAAAGGACAAGTATGGGCCTTTCAAATGGAAAAAGCAAAAGAATATCTAATGAAGAGGGGAGAAAAGATATACAGTCAAGTGGATATGAAATATAGTTTTTGAGGGGAAAGGTAAATTTTGTGTTATGGGAAAAGCATGAGGTGCAAATCAGAGAATGGCAAGAAAATTTGTTAGATAAGAAGCCAAAAAATTGATCATGAATCTATTAATACATGGGTCACAAGAATCATATATATTAGTCACCATCTTATGTTTTCACATCTAGTTTCTATTTATACTTTCCTGATGTACCACAGTCTTCCTCATGGTAACTCACTTCCTTATTCTTAGTCAAATATTGGATGAATGTTCTTTGAAACCAAGCTCAGGTATGTAATTCAATCTTGGTCAATTAGAGCAAAATATTTGCTAAATCACAGGGACTGGTTCAGAGATTGTACCATTACATACTTAAAGCAAGTTACATTTTTTATCTGTCAATGTTTGGAAAGAGATTGGCAGCTCACTCAACTATCAGTATTCTGCCATATGTGGAAATGTCTCATTCCTAGAAAATGACAATGATTTTTGTAAAAGAAGATGTGTGTCAAAAGTAGTTATAATTTTTCTCTGCAGAAAGATAAAATGACTTTAGTCCCCAAAAATTTTTCTAAAAATGATTCCATAAATAAAATATCTCACATACAATTATAAATAACCATGCATACAAGGAGACACCAAAATATGAGTCAAGAACAGAAGGTAATAAAAAGAAAAAGCTACAAAAGGAGACCCAAAAAGAATCAAAGTAAATAACCAAAGACTTCAAATTATGCTGCCAATGATCAAACAGGTAAAAGAAAAATTGAGAATTTTGGCTGAGAACTGGAAATCATGGGAAAAAACACATAGAAATTATAGAACTCAAAAATAAAATAACCAGGAAATGTTTGCAAAGTGGTGTCAAAGATGGTAGATTTATCCTCCTCCTGGAAAAACCAAAGGAAAAAAAGAAAGAAAAGAAAGAAAGAAAGAAAAAAAAAAAAGAAAGAAAAAAAGAAAGAAAGAAAGAAAGAAAGAAAGAAAGAAAGAAAGGAAGGAAGGAAGAAAGAAAGAAAGGGAGAAATATTAGATCTTCAAGATATGAGACAGACAATAAAAAACAGCAGTTCCTGAGAGACAGAAAACAAATGAGATGAACACAACAATGACCTTAATTTACAGCCTTAATAGATTTTCCAGGTGGATGGAAGAGAGAAGATAGTAACAGCACAGTAGTTAGACTTTGCAGAACAGGGTCAGAGAGAGAACTCTGGAGAGCTGCAGAAAATCTCCCATCTCTGAGCACTGATTAATCCCTGTATGTGAGGAAATTACACAAAGCCAGGGAAGATATTGCTTGTATCACCTCTTTCTGTTTTCTCTGTATGCATGCAATCTCAGCCAACAAGGCACTCCTTCCACAGGCTCAAGGCACCAGCACAAGCAGCCACTGCTACCATCGCCACATGTTCCAGGAGCGGGCACCAGCCACTGCATCTGCATACACCGTATCAAGGGGATAACAACCAGCACATGCTGAGGAAGGATGCACAGGTATCCATACTAAAAATGCCCCTTGCACCAAAAATATTAAACCCACATGAGCTACACAGTGATGCTCACACATAAAAATAACCTTCCAAACCACAGTACTAAGCATTTCTCCTAAACTTACAGAATAAGAGAATATAAGTAAAATGAAGAGCAGAGGAACCCTCACAGTTAAAAGACCAAGAAAATTCCCCTGAAACAACAATGAAACAGACCTCTTCAGTCTAATAGACACCAAGCTCAAAAAGGAGATAATGAAAATACTGAAGGAATTAAGAAAGGCTATCAACAGAAATGCAGATTACTGTAAAAAGGAACTAGAAACTATTAGGAGGAGCCAAGAACAAATTGGAAAATTCATTTACAAAGACAAAAGCTGAGCTAAAGGCAATGAAGAACAGAATGAATAATGCAGAGGAACAAATAAGTGATCTGGAAGACAGAATAATAAAAATCACCCAATCAGAACAGCAGACAGAAATCCAAATGAAAAAAATAAAAAACAAAAAGAAAGCTATGGAATAATATAAAGTGTGCCAATATACACATAATAGGAATTCCAGAAGGAGAAGAAAGAGACGTTGAAAATGTGTTTGAGAAATTATGGCTGAAAATTTCCCAAACCTAAAGAAGGAAACAGATATCCAGGTACAGGAAGCACAGAGGGTCCCAAACAAGATGAACCTAAACAGACCTACATATTATAATTAAAATGACAAAACTTAAAGAGAAGATTCTACAGTCAGCAGAGAAAAACAAAGAGTTAATTACAAGTGAACTGCCCCCCATAAGGCTAACAGCTGATTTCTCTACAGAAACATTGAAGGACAGAAGGGAGTGGCAAAATATATTCAAAGTCCTGAAAGGAAAAAATCTGCAACCTACAATACTCTACCCAGCAAGATTATCATTTGGAATAGAGAGTTAAAGAATTTCTCAAACAAACAAAAACTAAAAGAATACAGCAATACTAAACTTATCCTAAAAGAAATATTGAAAAGTTTTCTCCAGATAGAAAAGATACAAGAAGCCATAGTAAAGAGAAAATAACAATTGGAAAGTAAATCCCTTAAGTAAGCCAGTATACAGATTAAAAAGAAAAAAAAAATCGGGGACTTCTCTGGTGGTGCAGTGGTTAAGAATCCCTGCCAGTGCAGGGAACATGGGTTTGATCCCTTGTCTGGGAAGATCCCACATGCCGTGGAGCAACTAAGCCAGCACACCACAATTACTGAGCCCATGAGCCATAACTACTGAAGCCTGTGCACCTACAGCCTGTGCTCTGCAACAAGAGAAGCCACCGCAATGAGAATCCTGGGCACTGCAATGAAAAGTAACCCCCACTCACTGCAACTAGGGAAAGCCAATGTGCAGCAACACAGACCCAATGCAGCCAAAAATAAACCAATAAATTTATTTTAAAAAAGAAGAAAAAAATTCTCTTTGTCAAAGCAATGCTAACTACAATGAACAGCCAAAAAAAAAAAAAGTTTGTGTGTGAAAGGGATGATAACTACAACGGACAGCAGTAATAAATACATCTTTATGTTTATAACTTCATAAACAAAAAGATGTAAAAGAGAGAATCAAAATCATAAAATGTGGGGGATGAGGGTAAGAAAATGTAGATTCCTTTTTTAGAATGTGTTTGAGCCCATATGACTATCAATCTAAAGCAAGTAGGCATAGAAAGGGGTTAACACACTTGAAAAACAAGGTAACCACAAGTCAAAAAAAAATACAATAGATTCACAAAAACCAAAAAGAAGATTAACACAAGCATAACATAAAAGGAAATCATCAAACTACAAAAAGAAAAAGAAAAAGAAAGGAACAAAGAAGAAACAGAGAATCAACTAGTATGCAAGGTTTAAATGGCAATAGATACTTATCTATCAATAATTACCTTAAATGTCAATGGACTAAATGCTCCAAGCAACAGACATGGAGAAGCAGAGTGGATAAAAAACAAGAGTCTACATGCCTAAAATTGGTGGCCTACAAGAGACCCACTTTAGGGCAAAGGACACACATAAAATTAAAATTGAGGGGATGGCAAAATATACTTAATGCAAACGAAAATGACGAGAAAGCAGGGATAGCAATACTCATATAAGACAAAGTAGACTTTGAAATAAAAGCCATAAAGAAAGATAAAGATGTAAGTAGGATGTTAAAGACCTCCACTATTATTGTGTTACTGTTGATTTCTCCTTTTATGTATGTTAACATTTGCCTTATATATTGAGGTGCTCCTATGTTGGGTGCGTATATATTTACAATTGTTATATCTTCTTGGATTGATCCCTTGATCATTATGTACTGCCCTTCTTTGTCTCTTCTAACATTATTTTAAAGTTTATTTTGTCTGATATGAGTATTGCTACCCCAGCTGTCTTTTGATTTCCATTCGCATTAAATACCTTTTTCCATCCCATCATTTTCAATCTGTGTCCCTAGGTCTGAAGTGGGTCTCTTGTAGACAGCATATATACTAGTCATGTTTTTGTATTTAGTCAGCCAATCTATGTCTTTTGGGAGTATTTAATCCATTTACATTTAAGATAATTACCAGTCTGTATGTTCTTATTGCCATTTTGTTAATTGTTTTGGGGTTTTTTGGTAGGTCTTTATTCTTCTTTTCCTCTTTTGTTCTGTTCTCTTGTGATTTAATGACTATCTTTTGTGTTGTGTTTGGATTGATTTTTCTTTTTTGTGTGTATATCTATTGTAGATTTTTGGATACCATGGGATTTTGATATAGTAGTCTGTATATAATTTTTTAAGTTGCTGGTCTCTTAATTTCAAATATGTTTCCAATAACCTGCATTTGTAATTTCCTCTTCTCACAATTGCTGGTTTTGATATCATATGTGCGTGTGGATGGTTTCCTACATCTACCATATGTTTGCCTTTATGGGTGAGCTTTCCCCCATTCATAATTTTCTTCCTTATATTTGTGACCTTTACTTTTCTGCTTAGAGAAGTTCCTTTAGCATTTTTTGTAAAGCTGGTTTTGTGGTGCTGAATTCTCTTAGGTTTTGCTTGTCTGTAAAGTTTTTGACTTCTCCATCAAATCTGTTGAGATCCTTGCTGGTTAGAATGTTCTTGGTTGTAGGTTTTTCCTTTTCATCACTTTAAATATATTGTGCTACTCCCTTCTGGCCTGCAGAGTTTCTGCTGAAAAATCAGCTGATAACCTTATGGGAATTCCCTTGTATGTTATTCGTTGCTATTCCTTCATTGCTTTTAATATTTTCTCTTTGTATTTAATTTTTGTCAATTTGATTCATGTGCATCTCAGAGTGTTACTCCTTGGGTTTATCCTTTATGGGACTCTGCACTTCCTAGACTTGGATGACTGTTTCCTTTGCCACATTAGGGAAGTTTTCAGCTATTATTTCTCCAAATATTTTCTCTGGTCCTTTCTCTCTCTTCTCATTCTGGGAACCCTATAATGCAAATATTGGTGCTTTTAATGTTGTCCCAGAGGTCTCTTAAACTGTCCTAATTTCTTTTTATTCTTTTTTTCTTTATTCTGTTCTGTGGCATTGATTTCCACCATTCTGTCTTCCAGCTCACATATTCATTCTTCTGACTCAGTTATTCTGCTATTTATTCCTTCTAGTTTTTTCTTTTATTTCAGTTATCGTACGGTTCATCTCTGTGTGTTCATTCTTTATATCTTCTAGCTCTTTGTTAAATGTTTCTTGTATCTTCTTGGCCTGTGCCTCCATTCTTTTTCTGAGATCTTGGATCATCTTTACTATTATTACCCTGAACAATTCTTGGGTAGATTGCCTATCTCCACTTCACTTAGTTGTTCTTCTAGGGTTTTTTCTTGTTCCATCATCTGGAACATATTCCTCTGCTGTCTCATTTTGTCTAACTTTCTGTGTTTGTGGTCCCACAGGCTGCAGGATTGTAGTTCCTCTTGCTTCTGCTGTCTGCCTCCTAGTGTGCGAGGCTGGTCTATGAGGCCTGTGCAGGCTTTCTGGTGGGAGGGACTGGTGGGTGGAGCTGGGTCTTGTCCCTCTGGTGGGCAGGGCCATGTCAAGGGGTGTGTTTAGTGGCAGCTGTGGGATCAGGAAGACTTTAAGTAGCCTCTCTGCTGATGGGTGGGACTGTGTTCCCAGCTCTGTTGGTTATTTGGTCTGAGGCATCCCAGCACTTGACCCTACAGGCTGTTGGGTGGGACCAGGTCTTGGTGTCAAAATGGCAGCCTCCAGGAGAGCTCACATCAATGAATATTCCCCAGTACCTATGCCACCAGTGTCCTTGTTCACACAGTGAGCCACAGCTGCTCCCAGCCTCCCCAGGAGACCCTCCAAGACCAGCAGGTAGGTCTGGCCTAGGCTCCTGTGAATTCACTGCTCTTCCCCTGTGTCGTGGTGTGCATGAGACCTTCTGTGTGCTCTCCAAGAGTGGAGTTTCTGTTTCCCCCAGTCCTGTGGAGTTCCTGTGATCAAGCCCCATGGCCTTCACTGCCAAATGCTCTGGGGGCTCCTCCTCCCAATGCCAAGCCCCCAGACTTGGAAGCCTGACATGGGATGCAGAACTTTTACTCCTGTGGGAAGTATTATTTCCTGTGTGATATAATTATTTTTCAGTTTGTGGGTTGCCTACCTGACAGGTATGGGATTTAACTGTTTCACTAATGTGTCCATTCTACCATCTCATTGTGTTTTCTTCTTTGTCTTTGGATGTAGAACAACTTTTTTGGTAGGTTCCAGGTCTCTTTGTTGATGGTTGTTCAGCAGGTGGTTGTGATTTTGGTGTTTTCTTGAGAAGATTTGAACTCAAGTCCTTCTACTCTGCTATCATGTCTCCCTCTCATTCCATGATTAACATTTAAATTTGTGAACTTGGAGTAGGCAGATTGCTCTCCATAATGCATGTGGGCTTTATCCAATCAGTTGAAGTTCTTAATAGAACAACAAAAAAAAATAGCCTCTTAAAGCAAGGGGGAATTCTCCAACAGACTCCCTTCAGACTTTATTTGGCCAGCTGAATTTAGGACAGAAACTGCACCATTGGCTCTTGTGAGTCTCAAGCCTCCTGCTTCACACTGCAGAATTTGGAGTGCTAACCTCCATAATCATGTGAGCTAATTATTTATGAAAAATCTCTTTCTGTATATGTCCACATACTATTGGTTCTGTTTTGTTGTAAAACCCTGACTAATACAAAGTCTTTAAAATATACTGTGAGGTAAATAAATAATTTGGAAAAATAGGTAGGATGATGACAATTCTGTTTGCTTTAGTTCTTTAGCAAAAGAACAATAAGACAATATATTGAAAGCCTAGACACTATGTAAATGTGATTGACTTTCTCAGAATCCATGAACTGTACATTAACAGGACCTCACTCCATTTGTAAGCTAAAATAAAGCAGCTGACCTGTTTTTATAACCCCATTGTTTTCAAGTAGCCACTGGAGAGATTAATGCATATTTACATCTTCTCTAAGTGACTAAAGTACACTTAGAAAACCAAAAAGATTTTTAAAAATGAAATAAAAAGTATAAAAGTTAGGAAATTAGTGAGTTATTCATTATCTGACTTCTTTTCTCCTTAGGATTTCAAAGAGCAAAGACCTGCATAATTTGCATTTTGAATTGATAATTTGCTTATGTCAGCAATAAGCATGGAATAATGTATCATAATGAGACAGTGTTGAGTTACAGAGTAACAGACATGGTCAAGAGATCCAGCTGAAGGACTATGAAATTGTGAAGCAAAGTCAGTGTGTTCAGAACTTTACAAATTAATGCCAAACAAAACTGACATTTTCTGGAGAAACAAGATGTTGTTTCTCAAAGGCCAATGTTCAACTTTGACTTGAGTAGATCCTTAACAGAATTATAGACTGATTATTTCCCCAGCAATCTTTAAGCATTGAGATTCTTTACCTTGTCACTCAGTTATTATGATCCCAATGTAAGGCTTCATTGTCACTCATTATCAAAATATAAAGTATTACATTTTTATGTTAACAAAACCTTAATGTTTACTATCAGTAATCCAATCTTAAAATATGTCTTTTAGATGTATAAGCATCTACAACTAATATAGAAAACTTATGGTTTTTATTTTTTTTGAACAATCAGTGAAGTTTTCTGAGCAATAAGTGCATTCAATTCCTTACTCAGTATCTTCCAACTGTAATTATTTTGATAGCATAGAGTGGGTTGCTAATATGAAAATGTCTTTATAGAATTTTATTAATGACTTTGCTCAGTTACATGGAGTCATATCATTGAATTTGACAGTCTTCATCAAAATTTAAATTTGAAATATCAGCATTGATAACATTTTTCTATATGTCTTATTAGATTTGTCAATGTATCACTTTCTGGAAGACTCCTGTAGCTCATAACTTTAAGTAATTAGCCACATGGGTTATTTTTTTTTAACAAAATAGAAGAGGTTTATTATGTATTCATGATTTGAAAATACTTCTTGACATTGTTTTTTTCTTAATTTAATTTAATTTATTTATTTTTTATTTATACATGGGTTACTGACATTCTTTTATTTGCAAAAAGGAGAGAAAGATCTATAAAGAAAGGAGTTTGATGATATTGTTTGCAATCTCTTCTAACAAACGTTTTCATTCCATTAAGGTTCTTACAAGGTAATATGACACACACTGAAGTCACATTTTAAAAAGGAAATAATGTAACAATGTATAATATCATTGATTTATAGTTTAAATATTGAGATGAGACTTTGGACTTAGATTGGAAAGTTGATGTTGGAACAAGTTAAGAATTTGGGGGCTATTTGGATGGAATGCATATATTTTGTAAGCTGTAAGACACATGAATTTGAGAGAAGGCAGAGGTGGAAAGTTTTAGGCTGAATGTCTGTGTCCCCCCAAAACTCATATTGTGAAACTTAATCCCCAATATGATGGTATTTGGAGGTGGGGCCTTTGGGGTGATTAGGTCATGCAGGTCGAGTCCTCATGAATGAGACTAGTGACCTTATAAGAGAGATACCAGACAGCTCTCTTGCACTTTCAGCCACATGAAGACACAGCGAGAAGATGAAAAGATGGCTGGTTATGAACTCACCAAACACTGAATCTGTTGGAGCCTTGTTCTTGGACTTCTCAGCCTCCAGACTGTGAGAAATAAATTTGTATTGTTCAAAAGCCACTAAGGGTATGGTGTTCTGTTATAGCAGTCTGAACTGACTAAGCTTTTTTTAAAAAAGCTATAACAAATTGCAATTCCCAAATAATTTGCTATCCATTGTACTGATAGTTCTTCATTGTCAAAGGCATACAAACTCTATATGACCTGCATATAAAGCAATTATTTAAGAATGACGTTTATAGATAATCAGGAAATTATGTTTAAGTACTTACATTCTACAGTGACAGCATGTTACTTATTCATAGATGATTTACTGCAAATTAATTTTATTAAAGGGAAGTCGATGGGATTTGCAGTTAAGGCATAAGACATTTTATTTTTTTCCCATTTAAATGAGAAATAGGCTCCTATTACTGTGATACTTGGCAGAAAATTCCTTTATCTTAAATATGTATTTTCCACTACTTGAATCTTTTAATTTTGCTACTTATCTAATTATTTTCATTGTACCAGTTTCTAAATGTCTATAGTATTTTCGCAAAGTAAAGATTTCTATTAAAAAAGTTGTGAGTTTTGCTCAACAAATAACCAAGTATTGTTTCTTTCCATTTTGTTATTTCTTGTTAGTTAATTTCAACCAATATACGTGATGATACTCAATGATGGATTGATACTGACCAAGACAGTTTTCATATCCCTTAAGCTTTACTAAACCTTAGACAGGTTTCTTCCTGACTATAGGCCACTGATCTCCCTTTACTTAAAAACTTGTAACTGCAAATTCTTTCTTTTCTTCTTTGAGATGTAAATCTTATACAAGCCAGACGTGTTTTCTCAAGGACCTGGGAGTCATCCTTTTGAAATATTATCAAAGAAGATATCATCTCTATTTTCCAGCCTCTGTGGGAACTTAGGAGTCTAACTTTAATAAGCACCAATTATCAAACTCTGATGGACTAATCACATTCACCAGCCATCTCTATAAAACTCTCCAGTACTTTTTCACTAGCTCACCCCAGCGCTGAAAATCTCTGCTGCCTTTTATTTCAAAGGAAATGAGTTCCATCTGTTACCTCTATTGTAGTAGTCTTAAATACAGTTTAATAAAGTTCTTTGTTTCAACAATTGTCCATAATAAATTTTTCTTTGGTAATTAATATGGTGCAAGGCACATTTACTCACTCTTTAAAAAATTAATAATTTCAAAAATAAGTAAAATTATACTTAACAAAAGCAAACACTGGACAAAAATTGCCCCCCCCTCCTTGTGTTTAGTCCCTGGGAAATATATTTTTTTCTGTTTTCACTGCTCTTTCTAAACTCAACTATATTTCTTTACCAGTAGGTAAATCTTGTCAATACAGTTATTAGTTTGTGGTCATTTCATTTGTAAAATCTGTGATTTAGATAAATGATAAACCATAATGCTTTTAAAAAGAAGCTCAAGAAAAAAATTATTTCTGGAAAATCCAATGAGCCTTAAGTGAAGCTGAATACTTTTGGCAAAATATAAAACTATGCACATTGCATTACTAATTGATATCTTTTGACTCCTCTCTCAAAATGGTCAGTAGAATAATCTCCCTATGTTGTAAGAGACACAGAAAATGGACTTTTTCTCTGTGGTCATGGCATGTCCTTGCCATTTCCACTTGTTCCTCTCTACTCCTCTTGATGAAATTCAAATCACCCAAACAATAGCTGGTAATCAGCAAGAACAGTTTCTTCATCTCTGAAATTTGCATGACCCCTCCTTCCAAATAACGCCTTATAAATCATTCCCCTCCCCTTTACCAAGTTAGAGTGCTCTTTAAGAGCCTTCTCATGTGGGTTATTGTTGAATAAAGGCTTATGCTAATAACACTTGACTTGATTTTAATCCACAAAAGGTATTCTTATGTCTTAAATCATTCTTGCACAATTTAATTTGTATATATTACTATATATGTATATATATATAATGGTATATATTTGTGCTATATAAATATTATAAATATTACACTATTCTGTTATGAGGATATGTATATATACATGTAACATTGAAGTGTAAAAACTTTTACCTTTGCACACATAAAGAAATGTTATAAAATAAATAATTCTCAACTATATTTCTAAGCTATTTTTTGACACACTAATCTCAAAAGGGATATGCTGAGTATGGCACAATTTGTACACCACAGGGACTTCAGCTGAAGAAAATTTGTAGTCCTGACCATGAGCTGCTATGTAGAACCATCCCAGGACTGAAAGGCTCCAGCACTCAACCCACCCCATCATCAGAGCAAAGCTCTGAACCAGACACTTCATAAGGATTCATCATTTATATTAGTCTATTAAAAGCTCTAATGAATTCCACTCTCAGGGGAACTGTTTAATTCTTTTTGTTGTGGAATTGGCTGGCTGCTTTTATTTTTGTTTTTATTCTAGCTTAGGTTTAAAGTGTTTTGTTTTGTTTTAGTACTACATATTCTGTGAAAATATTTTGGAAAATTATATTCAAGCACTTTTGAGGGAAATGATCTTGTTATATAAGTTATAATCTTTGTTCATAAGAAATGGGAGAAAAAGAAGATATAAATAAGAATTCATAAAATGTCTTCAAATATAGGAAAATATTCAATCTGATAATTACTCAAACATACATGGGATTTGGGGTCAACTAGCAAATTTAATCACTTAAGGCAATAGCTTTAGAAAACAGCTGTTGTCTTTTCAATATTCCACTATTTTCTTCTATTTTTGAGTGCTGTGTTTTCTTTTTCTTAATGCAGTCTTCTTATATCCCTTCACAGTTCCCCATGCATTCCAGATATTATATAGTTGATAATATGTATATTTATGAGTTGATTAATCTTTTTCATTTTCTAAGGAAAAACATTTATTGTGTATAGTTTTTTGTCATAAAATTTGTATATTTTAAAATAAATAGATAACGTCTATGTGGAATTATTTAATCATTATTTAAATATATCAAATTTAATTATAAATGCTATTAGCACAATTATTCTTAACTTACTATTTTTGTTACTAAAAATAATAAGCAAAAATTCACAAATGTTATCTGTATTACAAGCTTTTCTAGAGTTCAGCCAAACAAACCTTTTCGATCGAGCTTAAATGGAGAATATTTTTCAGTGCTATAAATAATGCTTAAAATGTTCACAGTTCCACTAAGATTGCCATAGAAATAATACATAAAATAGAGTGACTTTCTTTGACAGAACACTTTCAAGTGAAAAAATATTTTAAAATGGAGTAGAGCTAGAGTAGTTATTAAAAGACCTTGAAGCAAAACCAAATAGGAAGAACTTATGCTCATGAGTGCTTTGCTGAAATCCTTTCAGTCGTATTGAAACAAGATTGAATCTATGCTTTTCCAGTTTGGTATGTCAGGTAAAACATAGCAGGAGGTGAAATGAATTCATCTTTCCGTCTTCAAGAAAACTAAAAGCAATTTTTGTCTTCCCATGTGGTCACTTGAGGTGCTTGTCATGTTCAAGCTAATGATATCAGGCACCCTCAGGTTGTTTAAGTATTCATGAAGTAATTAAATTCTCATTAACATATAAATAAAAGAAAACTGAAAACAAGTTTAGCAGGCACCTAACATCTGTTCTAATGCTTTTAAGTATTAAAATGTGACATACACAGAAGGAAAAGTGCATTCTGTTCTGGGAAGTATTTTGCATAGATTATTTATAGAAACTGTAATTAAACTGATTTGGCATATTAAAAAATGTTAACAGCAGAACATTATTTAGATAGTTTGTTGGTCTCTGTCAGAGGAATTGAAAATAGGTATGGGAAAAGTAAAATTATGTTTTGTTTGCTTTACATTTCTGATAAAATTATACAAATAATTGAAATTTATTTCCATTCTGAAATAAGATGGTTAAGTTCAGTCTATACAAGCATACATCTCATTTTGCAGATGCAAGCAAAAGTCCCTTTCATTGTAAGTTATAAAATGGCTTCAGTGCTTGTCCAGTGTTGCCCCAATATCATACCCCTGCCCCTCCCTCAAAAAGAAATCAATTACTCTTATCTAAGTTTCAGGAAGAAGCTGCTAACAGAAAATAACAAGAACGGCTTAGAACCAACTAGGCCTAAGATGGTGGAAGATTTGAATTCCAGTAGACCTTGAGCCTCATTACGTGCTCATTGTAATATATTAACATGCTAAATGACACACCCAACAGCATCATGACAGTTGACAATTGCCATGGCAACAACCAGAAAAGGTCATACAAGGACTAAAAAGGAGGGTTTCATCAGTTCCTGGTCCAAACCACACCCCTGTTCTCACATTGGTCATGAATATTCCTCCCATTCTTTCCAGTCCCCACCCATTTACCTTAATATGCCTATATATTTGGTGTCTCTGCCTGAATTGGGTTGAAGAGTTGATTGGTGAAATAGGTTCCACCTTCTCCATTCTTTGGTCATTGAATGAAGCTTGTGCTGTTCCAGTTTCAACATTGGTTTTGTTATTGTTTGTGCAAATCAGATTGTAAAAGAATCTCCCTTGCCTAGACGAGGAGTCTCAGCCTGGGCTAGGACCCTGTCACAAGTGCAGTTGTTCAACTCGGTAACACAAACATTTCACTTAAACCCATAAGTTTACCTTATTCATATGATTTCCTCATTAGTGCTTTTTATATATGGATTTGTCAAATGGTATAATATAATGTATCAAAGAGCATCTTGTCTTTCATTATTAACCATTCCATTTCATGCTATTTTCCACTTATGCAAGATTCTTTCCTGCTATGTTTTATATTTTATAACTAAAAATTTCCCAAACTTTTTGCTGTTTCCCAATTTTCCAAATCAAATTTGCCATTCAAATAAAATAAATTCACTTATCTTACCTGGGGTTGATAAATCTGTATGTTTAAATATAAGGACACCACAAAATAAAAATATTGTACACAAAGTACAAGTGAAATTGTAGGGGTAGAAAAAGTAATTTACCTTCTACCCATATTAAATACAAATTAAAAAGAGAAAAACAAACACAAGTTTATTAATACGTGGATCTCATGTATACATTGGAAAGACCCAGGTAAAAATGAGTATCTCTTAGAGGAGTTTGGGTCATGATGGTAGAATAGGAGGACCTGGGGTTCACCTCTCCCCATAAGTACATCAAGAATACATCTACAAGTGGAACAATTTGTAGAGGACCTCAAACACCTAAAAGGACAAGAAAATATCCCTGCATAACCAGGTAGGATGAAAGAGAGAAAAAGAAGAAAAAGAAAAGAGGAAACAGGGTGGGACCCACACCCCTGGGGGGAGCTGAAGGGGAAGAGTGGTTACCTCATCCGGGCAAGCCCCCTCACTGGTGGGGAGATCAGCTGAAATAGAAGGGGAGCTTTGGGGGCTATTGGAGGAAAGTGCAGCAGCCAGTCTATGGCAGGCAGGACAGGGTGAGACTTACACTGATGGTCAGTGTCACATCCTTGCATGCCCCAGCCTGAGATGAATGCCCACCAGTGCTGGCAGGGGCTGGGTGATGAAACAAGGGGTTTGAAGAGCCGACCCAGGCTTTACAACAAATGTTGGCTGCATGGAGACAGCCTGAAGGGACAGGAGTGAGGAGCTCAGCAGGACAGAGACAGTCTGAGGAGATGGGAGTGAGGAGCTCTGCAGGTGGGAATGCTCCTGGAGGAAGTAAGGACTGCCATGGAAGTGAGGTGCCATTGCTAAGTGGCATGGGAAGGGTGGGGCCACCATTGCAGCCTCTCTCCCCACATGCCAGCTTCTGCCTCCACAGTCACTGGTAGGGGTTCCTGCCAGAGCAAGTGAGCACATCCCAGTCATTGCTGCCTTATCCCACTCCCACTTGACTGAGCACTCCCTCCCCAGTTGGTCACCACCTCCTGCCAGCCCCTGCCTCCATGGACACTACAGGGAGCTCCTGCTACAGCAAGCTCATGCACTCCAGTCTTTGCTGCCTTATCCCACTCTCGCCTGAACAAGCCCAGGTACCCCAGTCAGTCTCCCCCTCTTGCCTCTCCCACCTAAGCGAGGAAGTCAGTTGCTGCCCCACCCTTTACCATCGAAATGGGCAAGTGCACCCCCAGTCACTGCCTTCACCCCACCTGGGCAGGCAGCAGATGACTGAGGGTGGCCCACACACAGAGGTGGGACTGAAACCAAAGCTGAGACTGAAACACTGGGTGAATAAAGAAGAACAGAAATCTCTCCTTGCAGCTTCAAAAGCCGCAGATTAAGCTGCACAATTGGCTTGGTAAACCCAGCACCTGTATAACATTAGAATGGATGAGTGCTCCCACAACTGAGATTGGTCTAGATATAGCAGCTGTGGAATTTGTGGGCATGTACACACAGGAGTTGGGCCAGATCAGAGTCAGCTGCCCCCACAGTGCACCCAAGTGTACAGAGACCTACCTAGAAATCTTGGAGGGCCTCCTGGGGAGACAGGTTTTGGCTGTGGTTCACTGTGGGGGCAAGGACATGGATAGTGGAGACCACAAGGAATTTGTTGTGGTGGTGGAGGTTGTTTTATTTTTTATTTTATTTTTTAAAAATTTTAATACATATTTTTATTTTTCTATTTTTATTTTTTGTTTTTTTATTTTTGTTATTTTTCTGTCTTTTTCTTGTTTTTGCTTGTTTTGTTTTCTCTGCTGTTTTTTTATTTTGCTATTTGTTTTTGTTAGTTTTGTTTTTATTGTTTGTTTTGGGTTTTTTATTTGGTTTGTTGTTTTCTTGTTTTTCATTTTCTGTGTTGTTTTCCTTTGATTTTTGGTTTTGTTTTGTTTTTATTGTTTGTCTTGGTTTTTGTTTGTTTGTTTTGTTTGGCTTTATTACTTTTTTTTGGGCTGAGCCATGCTGCATGTGGGGTCTTGGTTCCCTTGCCAGGGGTTGAGCCTGAGCCCCTGTGCTGGGAGCACTAAGTCCTGATTGCTGGACCACCAGGAATTCCCGGCACAGGGAATATTAATCAGAGTGAGCTCTCTAGGAGGGCCCTATCTCAGCACCAAGACCCAGCTCCACCCAACGGCCTGCAAGCTTCAGTGCAGGAAAGCCTCAGGTGAAACAACCATCAAGACAGGAACACAGTCCCTCACATCAGCAGACAGGCTGCCTAAAGTCATAATAAGCTCACAAATACCCCAAAATTCACCCCGTGACATAGCCCTGTCAACCAGAGGGGAAATATCCAGCTCCACCCACCAGAGGGCAGGCAGCAGTCCCTCCCACCAGGAAACCTACACAAGCCCCTGGACCAAACTCACCCACCAGGGGACAGACACCTGAAGCAAGAGGAACTAGGACCCTGCAGCCTGCAGAAAGGAGACCACAAACACAGAAAGACAGACAAAATGAGAAGACAAAGAAATAAGTTACAGACAAAGGAGCAAGATAAAAACCTACAAGACCAACTAAATGAAGAGGAGATAGGCAATCTACCTGAAAAAGAATTCAGAGTAATGATAGTAAAGATGATCCAAGATCTTGGAAAAAGAATGGAGGCACAGATTGAGAAGATACAAGAAATGTTTAATAAGGACTTAGAAGAATTAAGAACAAACAAACAGTGATGAATAATACAATAACTGAAATGAAAAATACACTAGAAAGAATCAATAGCAGAATAACTGAGGCAGAAGAACGGATAAGTGAGCTGGGAGATAGAATGGTGGAAATCACTGCCACAGAACAGAATAAAGAAAAAAAGAATGAAAGATATGAGGACAGTCTCAGAGACCTCTGGGATAACATTAAATGTACTAACATTCAAAATATAAGGGTTCCAGAAGAAGAAGAGAAAGAGAAAGAGAAAGAGATTGAGAAAATATTTGAAGAGATTATAGTCAAAAAATTCCATAACATGGGAAAGGAAATAGTCACCCAAGTCCAGGAAGCACAAAGAGTCCCATACAAGATAAACCCAAGAAGAAACATGACAAGACACATGTTAATCAAGCTAACAAAAATTAAATACAAAGAAAAAATATAAAAAGCAACAAGGTAAAAGCAAAAAATAACATACAAGGAATCCCCATGAGGTTACTAGCTGATTTTTCAGCAGAAACTCAGGAGGCCAGAAAAGATTGGCATGATATATTTAAAGCAATGAAAGGGAAAAAAACCTACAACCAAGAATACTCTACCCAGCAAGGCCCTCATTTGGATTTGGTGAAGAAATCAAAAGCTTTACAGACAAGCAAAAGCTAAGAGAATTCAGCACCAAAAAACCAGCTTTATAGCAAATGATAAAGGAAATTTTCTAGGTGGAAAACACAAAAGAAAAGAACAAAAAAGAAAGGGAAGAAAAAAGACCTACAAAAACAAACCCCAAACAATTAAGAAAACAGCAATAGGACTATACCTATTGATAATTACCTTAAACCTAAATGGATTAAATGTGCCAACCAAAAGACACAGGCTTGCTGAAAGGATACAAAAACAAGACCCATAGATATGCTGTCTACAAGAGACCCACTTCAGACCTAGGAAAACATACAGACTGAAAGTGAGGGGATGGAAAAAGATATTCTATGCAAATGGCAATCAAAAAAAGGAGGAGTAGCAATACTTATATCAGACAATATAGACTTTAAAATAAAGAATGTTAAAAGCAAAAAGGAAGGACACTACATAATGATCAAGGGATCAATCCAAGAAGATATAACAATTGCAAATATATACATTCCCAGCATAGGAGCACCTCAATATAAAAGGCAAATTCTAACAGTCATAAAAGGGGAAATCGACAGTAACACAAAAATAGTGGGGGACTTTAACACCCCACTTACACCAATGGACAGATCATCCAGATAGAAAATAAATGCCCTAAATGACACATTAGACCTAATATGACACATTAGACCAGATAGTCATAATTGATATTTATAGGACATTCCATTCCAAATCTGCAGAATACAGTTTCTTCTCAAGTTCACATAGAACACTCTCCAGGATAGATCACATCTCGGGTCACAATTCTGGTCTCAGTAAATTTAAGTAAATTGAAATGATATCAAACATCTTTTCTGACTATGAGATTAGAAATCAATTACAGGAAAAAAAAAAAACTGTAAAAAACATAAACACATGGAAGCTAAACAATATGTTACTAAACAACCAATGGATCACTGAAGAAATCAAAGAGAAAATCAAAAATACCTAGAGACAAATGACAACAAAAACACAACAATCCTAAACTTGTGGGATGCAGCAAAAGCAGTTCTAAGAGAGACGTGTATAGCAATACAATCTTACCTCAAGAAACAAGAAAACTCTCAAATAAACAAGCTCTCCTTACACGTAAAGCAACTAGAGAAAGAACAATCAAAACCCTAAGTTAGTAGAAGCAAAGAAGTCATGAAGATCAGAGCAGAAATAAGTGAAATAAAGAAGAAAACAGTAAAGATAAATGAAACTAAAAGATTGTTCTTTGAAAAGATAAACAAAATTGATAAAACTTTAGTCAGACTCATCAAGTTTTCAGGAAAGAGTGGGGCAGTGATGTCATCATCATGCTGGTGGGCAACTTGACAGACCTGGCCGACAAGAGGCAGGTAACCATCAAGGAGGGGAGCAGCATGGCAAAGAACTGAGCACCATGTTCATCAAGACAAGCACGAAGACCGGCTACATGAAGCAGCTCTCCTGACGTGTGACCTTGGCTCTGCCTGGAATGGAGAATATCCAGGAGCAAGGCAAAGAAAGCATGACTGACAGCAAGCTGGGCAAAACCCATGAGCCCCTGGCCTGCAAGGGTGGCTGCTCCTGCTAATACAGCCTGACCACAGGCTTCCTTTGACACTACTCGTTTGTTGTGTTGCTTCCTATTGGTTAGCTTCCTAAGTGGGGTGGGAGATGAGCTTATCCAGATGGGAAGATTTTTCTTTTCTCTCTGTCTCTAGGAGTCAGGTGGGGTGGGGAGGGAGTCTGGGCATCAGGGATCACGTCACTCTTAACAGCTGTTACTTAAACAACTATGTTTTAGTTTGGTTGTAATATATTGTACTTTATTAAGATTGCCAAAAACTGTTAAAATTAAAAAAAAAAAATTAAACCATGTGTATACAGCTTTTTGCCAGACAAAAATGTAGTCATTTTTATTTGAAAAAAAAAAAAAAAAGGGAGAGGACTCAAATTAATAAAATTAGAAATGAAAAGGGAGAAGTTCCAACAAATGCAACAGAAATACAAAGGATCAGAAGAGATTACTACAAGCTACTATACACCAATAAAATGGACAACCTAGAAGAAATGAAAAAAATCTTAGAAAAATATAACTTTCTAAGACTGAATCAAGAAGAAATAGAAAATATGAACAGACCAATCAAATCTACTGGAATTGGAACTGTGATTAAAAATCTTCCAACCAACAAAAGTCCAGGACCAGATGGCTTTATAAATTCTATCAAATATTTAAAGAAGAGTTAGCAACTACACTGTTGAAACTCTTCTAAAATATTACAAAGAAAGGAACATTCCCAAGCTCATTCTACAGGACTACCATCACCCTGATACCAAAACCAGACAAAGATATCCCACACACACACACACACACACACACACACACACACACATTACAGACCAATATCACTGATAAATATAGACTAAAAAATCCTCAACAAAATACTAGCAAACTGAATCCAACAACATATTAAAAGGAGCACACACTATGATCAAGTGGGATTTATCCCAGGGAAATAAGAATTCTTCAATATATGCAAATGAATCAATGTGATACACCATATTAACAAATTGAAGAATAAAACCATACGATCAGCTCGATAGATGCAGGAAAAGACTTTGACAAAATTCAACACTGACTTATGATAAAAACTCTCCACAAAATGGGTATAGAGGGAATCTACCTCAACATAATAAAGACCATATATAGCAAACCCACAACTAACATCATTCTCAATGGTGAAAAACTGAAAGAATTTCCTCTAAGATCAGGAACAAGACAAGGATGTCCACTCTTGCCACTATTATTCAACATAGTTTTGAAATTCCTAGCCACAGCAATCAGAGAAGAAAAAGAAATAAAAGGAATTCAAATTGGAAAAGAAGAAGTAAAACTGTCACTGTTTGCAGATGACATGATACTATACATAGAAAATCCTAAAGAAGCTACCAGAAAACTCTAGAGCTCATCAATGAACTTGGTAAAGTTGCAGGTTACAAAATTAATACACAGAAATCTCTTGCACTTCTATACACTAACAACAAAAGATCAGAAAGAGAAATTCAAGAAACAATTCTATTTACCATCACCTCAAAAAGAATAAAATAACTAAGAAAAAACTTACCTAAGGAGGCAAAAGACCTATGCTCAGTAAACTATAAGACAGTGTTAAAAGAAATCAAAGATGACGCAAACAGATGGAGACATATACCATGCTCTTTGGTTGGAAAAATCAATATTGTGAAAATGACAATATTACCCAAGGCAATCTACAAATTCAATGCAATTGCTATCAAATTGCCAATGGTATTTTTCACAGAATCAGAACAAAAAATTTTAGAATTTGTATGGAAACACAAAAGACCCCAAAAAGCCAAAGCAATCTTGAGAAAGAAGAATGGAGCTGGAGGAATTAGGCTCCCTGACTTCAAACTATATCTCAAAGCTACAGTCATCAAAACAGTATAGTACTGGCACAAAAACAGAAATATAAATCAGTGGACCAGGATAGAAATTCCAGAGATAAACCCACGTACCTAATTAGGTACCTAATGGCCACCTAATCTATGACAAAGGAAACAAGAATATTCAATGGGTACAAGACAGTCTCTTCAATAAATGGTGCTATGGAAATTGGACAGCCACATGTAAAAGAATGAAATTAGAACAATCCCTAACACCACACACAAAAATAAATTCAAAATGGATTAAAGACAGGAATGTAAGGCCAGCTATTATAAAACTCTTAGAGGAAAACATAGGCAGAAAACTCTTTGACATAAATTACCGCAAGATCTTTTTTGATCCACCTCCTAGAGTAATGAACATAAAAACAAAAATAAACAAATGGGACCTAATTAAACTTAAAAGCTTTTGCACAGCAAAGGAAACCATAAACAAAACAAAAAGGCAACCCTCAGAACGGGAGAAAATATTTGGAAAAGAAGCAACCAACCAGGGATTAATCTCCAAAATATACAAATAGCTCATGCAGCTCAATATCAAAAAACAAACAACCAAATCAAGAAATGGGTGGAATATCATAGACATTTCTCCAAAGGAGACGTACAGATGGTTAAAAAGCACATGAAAAGATGCTAAACATCACTAATCATTAGAGAAATGCAAATAAAGCCTCATACTGGTCAGAATGGCCATCATCAAAATATCTACAAACAATAAATGCTGGAGAGGGTGTGGAGAAAATGGAACCCTCATACACTGTTTATGTGAATGTAAACCTGTACAACCACTGTGGAGAACAGTATGGAGGTTCCTTAATAAACTAAAAATAGAGCTATCACATGATCTAGCAATCCCACTTGTGGGCATATACCCAGAGAAATCCATGATTCAAAAAGATGCATGTACCCCAATTTCATTGCAGCACTATATACAATAGCCAGGACATGGAAGCAACCTAAATGTCCATCAACAGAGGAATGAATAAAGAAGATGTGGTACACATATACAATGGAATATTACTCATCCATAAAAAAGAACAAAATAATGCCAATTGCAGCAACATGGATGGATCTAGATTGACTTCTTATACTGATTGAAGTAAGTCACACAGAGAAAGACAAATACCATATGATATCATGTATATGTGGAATCTAAAAAGGGGTACAAATGAACTTACCTACAAAACAGAAATAGAGTTACAGATGTAGAAAATAAACTTACGGTTACCATGGGTAAGGAGGAGAGGGAGTTATAAATTGGAAGTTTGGAAACTCTACTCAATACTCTGTAATAGCCTATATGGGAAACTAATATAAAAAAGAACAGATATATGTATGTGTATAACAGATTCACTTTGCGGTACACCTGAAACTGACACAACATTGGAAATTAGCTATACTCTAATAAAATTAAAAAAAAATAAATGAGTATCTCTTAGAGATGGCTTAGAACTCAGGCTTAAATAATAACTAAAGGCAAAAGACATAAAAGTGTGGGGGAGGAAAGTATTAGGGAGGTTGACCAGAAAAAGCAGTAAATAAGAGTAAGGTTTTTAATGTAGATTTAAATCAGTGCCTTCTCCATTGATAATGGTCTAAATTTTTCTCTAAGGATTAATCTTTGTTCTTCCTGGTAAAAAGAGGAAGAGGGACACCTTTGTAAATTTGTGTCCTTTTAGGCAAATAAGTAAGGGAAGAGATCTTTTCTTATATATATGCTTCTTCTCAATTGCCTTGAGCTCAAAAAAATCCTTAAGTAAGGGTGGTATATTTGGGGGTGGCATATTCTGCTACCCTTTAAAATACTGTTTGTATTTAGTACCTTTGAATCCAACTTAATATCAATTGTTACTCCCAAATATTTGTATTTAAACTGCATTTTGTGATCATCCTCTAGAATTTGGTGCATGTTTAGAGGAATATAAACCAGATATTTTGATTGATAAATGAGTGTATGTCCAAGAAGAAAACAAAACAAAATAAACACATGGACCAAATTTTTAAGAATTTCAGACCATTCTTAAATTTCTCTTTTCCTCTTTTTTTGATATAGGAAGCTTAATTTGAGAATAGCCTTTAAAATAGATTATACATGTCTAAGTAAATGTTTAAGAGGTGGGAGCAGTTAATGCTCATTTTAGCACATTTATGTGTATAAAAATATTTATAGTTAAATAATTCCTGTTGACCTTTAAAAGCCAGAATATTGTGTGGAATTTTGAAATCTCATTATGAACTGTTGCAAATATTCATTTTTCAATCAACATTGTATTTCTTTAGAAAATTTAATTCTCTTCTTTCAAGTAATCATTATTCACTTCTAAAGTCCTTAGAAGCAAATACCTTGGAAGAATGTAAGATTAATCGACCTTTACAAGTTGCCAATTTAGGGACTTCCCTGGTGGCACAGTGGTTAAGAATCTGCCTGCCAATGCAGGGGACACGGGTTCGATCCCTGGTCTGGGAAGATCCCCCATGCTGCGGAGCAACTAAGCCAGTGCACCACAACTACTGAGCCTGTGATCTAGAGCCCGTGCTCTAGAGCCCGTGAGCCACAACTACTGAGCCCACGTGCCACACTACTGAAGCCCGCATGCCTAGAGCCCGTGCTCTGCAACAAGAGAAGTCACCACAATGAGAAGCCTGCGTACCACAATGAAGAGTAGCCCCCGCTCTCTGCAGCTAGAGAAAGCCCTCACACAGTAACGAAGTAACAAAGATCCAATGCAGCCAAAAATAAATAAATAAAAACAAATAAATAAACAAAATGCAAATTTAAAAGTGGCCAATTTAAACCACTTCATTTACCATAAAAACACCCTTTAAGTGGATTTACTATGCAGTCCCCTCTTTTATTTTATTTTTTATCAGCACTACTATTTTTGGCCCAGGAAAAATATTGTCTTCCTAAAATACCTTTCCTTATTTATTCCAAGCAAGCATTGATCACAGTCTTCAAAAATACTTAGTTCATTCATTTAATAAGTATTTCATTAATTCTTCATACAACGTGAGTTTTCTAGGCACAGAAACAGACAAAGAGATCAATGGAACAGAATGGAGAGCCCAGAATTAAGCCCATGCTTATATAGTCAATTAATTTATGACAAAGAAACAAAAATTATACAGTGGGGAAAAGACAGTCTTTGTAATAAATGATGTTGGAAAAACTGGACTGCCTCAAACAATGAATGAAACTTGACCAATAGCTTATAACATACACAAAAATTAATTCAAATGATTAAAGACTTGAAGGTAAGACCTGAAAACATAAAACTCCTAGCAGAAGACAGAAGCTCCTTGATATATGTCTTGGTGATGATTTTTTGACTCTGTTACCAAAATAAAAAGCAACAAAAGCCAAAATAAATAAGTACATCATACTAAGAAGTTTATACACAGCAAAAGAGACCATCAACAAAATAAAAAGGTAAAAAATTGAATGGGAGAAAATATTTATAAATTATATATCTGATAAGGGGCTAATATCCAAAATACATAAAGAGTTCATACAGCTCAATAGCAAATAAACAATCTGCTTAAAAACGGGCAGAAGATCTGAATAGACCTTTTTACAAAGAAGGCATACAGATGGCCTACAGGTACATGAAATGATGCCTAACATCACTACATCACTAGGCATCAGGGAAATACAAATCAAATCCATAATGAGATATCACCTTATACCTGTTAGCATGTCTATTATCAAAAAGACAAGGTATAACAAATGTTGGCAAGGATGTGGAAAAAGGGAGCCTTGTGCACTGTTGAGGGAATGTAAATTGGTGTAGCCACTATGGAAAACAGTATGGAATTTCCTCAGAAAATTAAAAATAGAATTACTATACCATCTAGCAATGCATTTTGGGTATTTATCCAAAGAAAACAAATACACTAATTCAAACACATATACGAACCCCCATGTTGCAGGATTATTTACAATAGCTAAGTTATGGAAACAAGCCAAGTGTCCAATGACTGGTGACTGGATAAAGAATTGGGGAATATGTAATTCAGTCATAAAAAGGAAGGAAATCCTGCCATTTGCAATAACATAGATGCACCTTGTGGGCATTATTCTAAGAGAAATGAGTAAGACAGAGAAAGATGGTTACTGTAGATCTCTCTTATATATGAAATCTAAAAAAAACCCAAGATAATAGATATGAAGAACAAATTATTGGTGACTGCCAGAGGCAAGGGATGTGGGTGGAGAAATGGGTGATGGGGAGTATAAATTTATTAAAAATAAAAAATGATAAATTTAAACAATTTTAAAAGAGTTATTTTAATTTCTGTCAGATATGTTTAATTAAAGTGATGTTACTTTTGGCAGGGAAATAATCATTGAACTTTTTATCATTGGATACCAAGTGTTCAAATACATAGTTACAAATACCGAAATAATTTTGAATGGTAACATTACTACAAAGTTTAAATGGCCACTAATTTAAAATTTTACAGACTTTCTGATCTTCCTCTCTATTTCCAATGGTTATAGACAAAAGTAATGTTTTTGAAGTTCTTCATTTGGGGGCAGGGAGCTTAAAGTATAAAAACATACACACTACACAAACAATATCAGCTGGAACATAACATTACTGCATGAAGTATGTATTTGATCTCACTCCATTAAACCATTTTGTTTTTCTGGCTGTGCAACCTTGCATTTTCGGGAGTGATAGTGTGGAGTCCTAACCATTGGACTGTCAGGGAATTCCTCAATCCATTAAACAATTTTGAGCACTGCCATGAAGAATTTTTATGTATAATTATAAAAAAGTAATAGAACTATGAAAGTCTTTGGTGGCAAGATCTGACGCTTTCACAAGGCTGCTATATTACTCTATGAGAAAGTAAAGTATAATGCAGTGAAAAAATTGTGAAACATTACATAACAATTTATAATAGATGTGTTCCCTTCCCTGATGTTCTGTGACCTAGTAGAATGAGACAAGTTGTGCAAGTCTAGCTCTAGTCTCTTTTATTTTTAAATTATGTAATGAAGGACTTAGATTAAACTATTTCCAGATCACGTTATGACTTAAAAAATCCCCTTTTTAAAATTAAACTTCAGAACTTTCTGTGTAAAATAAAAGTTTTCAAATTTAATTGGTCAAGAAATGAGGTTTTCTTCTAAAAAACTAAAGAAATGACAATGATTCTTTAAATAAATAAGAATTGCCATTTATTTTATAATTAATTCTGGAAGTCTTTACTTTTATTTTTTCTTAAAAAAAGATTAACTTATTTTACAAAAAAAATTCACTGATTCATTGTTTACTTATTCAATACATATTTACATATTAGTTATTAGAAATTACGTTTTGGATCTGGTGATGTGGCAATAAATACAGCAGATAAAAAAATATGTATGTGTAGATATAGCTATATAGATTTGGATATAGGTATGATATATATAGTTATATGTAATTATATGGAAAATACAAAGAAAATCAAGATGGGCACGGAGGTGAAGAGTCCTGCAGTTGTGGGCATTGTCAATTTTAAATAGAGTAGCCAAGGAACACCTCCCTGAGATTAAGATAATTGAGCAAACACCTGATATACGTGTTAGAGTGAGGCTTGTGCATATCTATGAGAAGAGATTTAAGCAGAGAACAGCAAATACAAAGGCCAAGGCTGAAGTGTTTTTGTCTTTGTCCAACAAGATAACTATTGTAGAGGATACAAAGGGGAGAATTGTAGCAGATAATGTCAGAGAGGGAGTGGGGCTAGGCCATTTGACACTTCGTAGTCCGTGGTAAAAGCTCTAGTTTTGCTCTGAGAGAAATGGATTCCATTACAAATGACTGTGCAAAGGACTCATATGATATGGCATTATAAAAAGGATACTTCTGGCTCCTTTATTCAGAATAAACTCTAGGGAGGTAATAATGGATGCAAGAACATAACAGGGAAGAACAAGTCTGACTCCATACTGGATCTATTTCCTTTGTTCTAACCTTTCTGTTCTATTGTTAATTGTCTTTGCTTAGTCACACTAGCTCTGCACATAAACACCGTAATTATTGAAGGAATTTTGCCCATAGCTTGAGGTGTCCATAATAGCCCCTTCCCAGAAATTTTGCTTCCTTATGGAAATAAGGAAACATGAACAAGAAAAGTAAGACTTGTCTTATCCAGTTCTGCAGGGACATCATGACCAGACCAGAGTAATGAGTATACTGATAATGAGCAAAGACCTTTGGTAGCCTCCCTTGACCCTGGCTAGCACCCAGATGCCTGCAGCTATTTCTTACCTCCAGACCTCACTCCCACCCCTCCTTCTTTCACCTTTCTTACCATAAAAGAAGCCTGTATTCTAACCCGAGCAAGATGTTTCTTTAGGACATTATTCTACCATCTTCTCAGTTTACTTACTTTCTGAATGAGATCGCTACTCCTTGTCTCATCACCTTTTCTCTCTACTTAATTAACCTGTTGTGAGTGAGCAGCACGAGATTGGACTCAGTACCAGGAGGACCAATAAAGGAACTGTGACAATAATCCACACTGAAATGATGGCCTATGATGATAGTGGGGAAGATGAAAAGTTGTCAGATTTTGGATATTTCTGGAAAATGAAGCCAACGTTATTTGGGATACAAAAAAAGAGAGGAGTGAAGGGAAAATCCAGGGTATTTTTCCTGAGAAACATGAAGAATGGAGTAATCATTTACTGAAATTAAGACCATGGGTGGAATAGCATTAGGGGTCAGTTTTGAATGTCTTGCATTTGACATGTTTCTTATCTAACCAAGCACACCAATCAAATAGGCAGTTGAATATATAGGACTGTTTCAGAGGCAAGTTTCATACCAGTAATATAAAATCTGGGAGGTAACAGAAAATTAACGGCATTTAAAGCCATTAGGCTAAATGAAATCACAAAATGAGTGTAGACAGAGAGGTGAAGAGGCTCAAAGGCTGAGCTACTGAGCACACCAAAATTTTAAGGTCAGAGAGATGAAAAGAAATCATCCATGATGTCAGAGAAATACCAGAAGAGTGGGGTTTCTTCTAAACCACTCAAAAAAAGTTTCAGGTAAAAGGAAATAACACAGTCAAAGGTCAAGTAAGATGAGACTGAAAATTTAATATTGAATTTTGCAACATGGAGCTCATTGGTGATTTTGACTAGAAAAGCTTTGTTGAAGGGGTGTGGGTTAATGACTGATTGAGTGGGTTAAGAGAAAATGTTGAGAGGAATTTGAAACAGGGAGTGAATATAGATAACTGAGGATGAGGTTTTAAAATTAATACATTAACACATTTGTCTTGTGTTAATGTTAGTCATGTAATCTGCTTAGATAAGTACTTAGGTCACAGTAGACAGTAAATGTTTGTTGGACATGTGGACAAATAAATAAATAAAGGTCAAAAGCTCAGTCTAGCAAAATAGATCCATGTTTAGCCTTGCCTTAAGGTCTAAAGTACCAGGACAAAAATGATCACAGGTTTCTTAGTTGGAAAGGTATTTGAAAAGAAAGAAATTATGAGAACTTTTAAAGCTTCAGAAGTTTATCTATTATTGACCTGGATATTTCTTTGTTATTTCTCAGGCCCTGAACCACCCTTGAAGAGCCCACAAGTTATATTTCTCAGACTCCCATGCAAATTGTCTTTTTATTAATTTCTACAACTGCAGTTACAGGCAGGACCTAAGAAAGTAAGGGTGTTGATGACAGTGACTGGAGGTTGCTGCAGGGCCATACTCTTTAACTAGTCCTAATTGAGGCAGATGAAATCCTTTTGGTAGTTCCAATTTTGATGGTGATGACTAAATTGATTGACTAAGTGGTATCCCCTGGTGTCCTAGCACCACCACCAGCAGCTGTGCCTTCAGAGAAAGGTAAATATATTCAACCTATGGAATCAAGACCATGAGTGGAAGCAGTTTCTCTATTTTTGGCTGGTAACCTATTTCTCCCTTTTACTCTGAGTCATTACATTTCTTTCACTCAATTTCTTTTCAATGCACCAGTAAGCAATTCCCTATGTTAAATTCCTACAGATTAAATATCTAGCATAACTTCTGTTTTCCTGACAAAACATGCAAGTTAAAATTGCCAACTGCAATTGCCAATTGAAAACATGCATTATAAAATTTTCATCTTTATACCTTGCTTATGTTTCTCTTGCTCTAGAATATCCTTATGGATTTTTTTCCTCTCTGAATTTAAATCTTAGGTACATTTAAACCTCTGTTACTCTATTTGTGTATGTGTGCATGTGTGTGTGTGTGACAATTTCCAGGTAGTTCACATGGACATTTCCCTCTCTAATTTTTCGTGGCAGTCATTTGTTGAAATGTATAACATAGCAGTTACTAACCACAGGGTTCACACATTAAAATACACTGTACACAGAGAAGCAAAAACTATACACCTTTTTGATTTTTAATGTTGATTGGATAAAGTATTTGTTAAGGTGAAAAATAATGTTGTTCAATCCTATAAACTTAGTGTGATACAATAATTCAAAGAGTTTTTTCAGTAAAATTATTAGATTTCGATCTCTGGGTCCTCCCTCTCTTCACTCTCTCACTGAAAATGCTGTTTGCCCTTTAAAGATCTTATAGGGATTGAGAAGAGATAGATTCCCAGGTCCACACCGTATATTCCCTGGTCTCCCCTTTAACATGATCTGAGCTGCTCCCTGAATGGGTGACTGCAGAGGTAAATATATTCCACACTCAGGCATTTTGTTGTCCACTGTAGCTAAAGTCTAAGGATGATTCACCTCAGGTCCTTTTCTCCCTTTTGCTGGGAAAGTCTTAGTTTCTAATCTAATTTATTGAGTCCATCTTTGAAACTCACTGAAAAACCATATGCTTCCTTACTTGTTGACCTTTTGGCATGATAACTGAAATCAACATAATTTTTCTTGACCCTGTTTTAAACAATACTGAGAATAAGCATAAGGAACTTAGCTACTTTCTCCAAGAAATTATTGCTATTGAACAATACGACTGTGTATCACCTGAAGTATCAATAGTTATTTAAGAAGACTAACATTTTGTTCAACACAATTTGCTTTAAGACCCGCATCTCAGGGTGTTTACCAATTTAAAGCTATTATGTGATAATATCTTTCCTATTCCAAATAAAATAATCTCTCTTAATTTCCCTCTTCTGAGATACAAATAAGATTCATTCAAGGTGGTATTCTCCCTTCTTACAGTATGTCTAATAAACTTAGCTGTGCCTGATCAAATGTTTCACTTTTTCCTAAGAGGTCTTATAGGGAATAAACAATTGATTGCTAGTTGGTCCCTTCATAGTCACACTTTACATGCACTCTGCAGGGCAATATAGAAAATTCAGTGCCCCATATACAACACACAAGAATGGAAGGGGACTTGAGAAAGCTAAATTCTGACCTTACTACTTCCTATCCACTCTGCACCAACAAGCTTACTTTTATGTGACCACTTACACATCACTACCAGCAGCTTTCAAGGCAATTCTTTTCCAAAGTCCAACATTTAGGTTGACATAGTAATTCTTTTGTCCTTAGTAATTCTCCCAACGCAGCTAACAAATCTCTTTCCTTTGGACCAAAACTCAGAGAAAAGTCAGATTAGAATCAAATTGAATTTTCTGGCTTTTATTTGTCCTCCCTGTAATCTCTATGGTCAGAAATAAGGATACGTCTCTATTTTCTTTTTCTTTTTGACTTCCTTTAGACGAAACTCCATAGTTGACTGAGTCAGTCATCTGATGGGCTCAAGGGAGAGTTTGTGGTTACAAATCTTGAGAGTGAGGATTTATTAATTTGCTCCTTTTCCTAGATCAGTGGTTTTCTAGTAGGAATAATTTTGCCTTCTGAAGATATTTTGCAATGTCTGGAGATAGATTGTCATGATTTGAGGGATATTATGGGTATCTGCTGGTAAACATCCTTTAATGCACAGGATAGCCCACAACAACAAAGAATTATCTAGCACAAAATGTCAATAGTGCTGAGGTTGAGAAACCCTGTTCTAGATAATATCACCCTCTCTTAAAATATATCATTAGTAAATACATTTATATACAGTAATAATTTTTCTTTTACTTTAAAGGCAATGAGTAACACACATTGTTTATTCATTCATTTATATATATATGTATTTTTATCTAATGCAACTGAAACATGGGTGTATCAAAATAATTATAATGTACTACTCTTTTGCAAAAGTCTTTCCAGAGAAGCACTTCTTACTCTGCAATACATTTAGTAAGTATTTACTACATATCTACTATGTATAAGCATTACTGGATGAACCAAATATGTCTAAATAAAAGTTTCTTTGAATCCGGAGGCTTAAAACCAATGAGACCTACTCTAATAAGAACTGTAATTAAGATTTTAAAAATTATATGAAAGGAGAGGAGGGGAGCAAAGGATTAATTCTTGCTGGGAAATTGTGCGAAGGCCTTATTCATAGCTGTAGGATTTAAGCATGTTGGGAAATAATGTAAAAGTATTCAAGAAAAAGAACTTGTTGACAAATGCAGCCATCTAAATTCCATGATAAAGATGAGTTAATTCTAATAATCTTAACTCATTTAATATGCTCCATATAAGAAGTGAGGATTAAGAAGAGATTTAAAGGAATTTTTTTTTTTTTAATGGTAAATTGTCATCTGGGTACTGGAGATGGTCTTCAAACATATGATTGCACATGAAAATATGCATGGAAAATGGAAACAAACTTGAACATGC
This sequence comes from Balaenoptera musculus, assembly GCF_009873245.2. Lineage (NCBI taxonomy): Eukaryota > Metazoa > Chordata > Mammalia > Artiodactyla > Balaenopteridae > Balaenoptera > Balaenoptera musculus. Next base: position 38,211,603 of record NC_045802.1, read on the forward strand.
ATAAACATGGAATATTTGAATTTCAGATTGGTTGATTTTACATGTTGTATACTAATTAGTATTCATTTTGCATTTTCTTTGGCAGTGTAAATTGAAAACATTTGCTTAATCAGCAATATATGTACATCATCAGACTTTTATCTTCTTGGAAACCAATATTTGATTTAATCACACATTAATGAGATCTGTTTGGTCCTATCCAGTTATAATGATGATTTATTTATAGGGGGTTTTATTTGGAGGACATTTGTTAAGATCTTCTTTTTACCTTATATAGCTAAAATTACAAAGATACTGTTAAATTAATTTATTTACACTATTTTTTTTTTCCATGTTGCAAACTTTGACAAGAAGCAGTGTAAAAGGAAAATGTTCTCTTTAGGTGCTATTAAAGGCCATCAGCAACTTTCTTAAAGGTCAACAGTTTGTCTCCATATGAGCAAATTTCCGTTATCTTAGACACACTCTGCAATTGGCATGCCATGTTACTTTCTATATTATGCCTGACTATTCAAGCAAAGAAAGAAAAGATAAAAAAAAGCTCACTTGCAAGGTCCATTAGATTGTTTCTAGATGGGGGACCTTTAAGCTAATTATAGCCTTCAGGAAAATTTTAAGGCATATTTGTTTATTTTGTATTACATAATTTGAAAAAAGAATTACTTATCAACCTCAATTTGTATTCTGAAAATTTAAACATTTATATTGAAACTATTGCATTTGTTCTTTTAATATTCTATTTTCAAAATTGTGACAACTTTTGAATACTGAGATTTGTAATATTAAAAGTGATATTAAATAAAAATTTAATCTTGTTTATAAGAGAATATGTTTTTGTAGTCAAATGCTACATGAATAACAACCTGCATCTTTAAAACAACATTGCTGAATAAAACATCGTTTTTAACAACAACTAGTTTGTATTACCTAACATCATAAATTTCATATTGATTTTAAATTATTTTAACACAAAATATTTGGCAAGATTAGAAAACAGTCATTCCTGAATATTTATATAATTTTTCTAGGTGCCATAGAAAGATATTTGTCATTCTGAAATGTCAGTTTCTTGACGAGTCAGGATGTTATTTTCTGAAATACGTGTGATTTGTGACACCCAAGATATTTCTACATATGACTAGCAGAGTGGGCTCATTCCTAGTCCACTAGTCAAGAATATTCATTCTAGATATTCAGTGATAAATACTCAACAAAGTAACTGAATTACTCAAGGATAAACCTTCCCTATTCATGATAAAAATAACAGATGTGTCCACAATATAGACATTTGTTTTACACATATGCTGTGACTGATGTTGACATTAAAGACACATTGGCTTTTCAGGTCTCCAGGTGAACCAGATCAAACAGACTCAGAGTTTCTGAAAAGATAAACTATATCATGAAAAAAAAAAAATCAACATTTTTGGAAGCAGACTAATTATTTTATGACTCGAATCTTTTTAAGCAAAATTTTTGCAAATGCAAAGATGAGGTAACACATAGTGTAATAAATAACCTTAGTGATTCAAAATAATTAACTTAGAACCAAATGGTAACTTGAGTTATGTGAGTACCAGCCTCAGCTGAGTGGCTCAATTGTAATTATGCACCATTTTCAGACTAGATTTAAGAAAGGTAATTTAAATGAAATTGATCATAATCACAAAGTAGGTAAATAGGAAAAAGGGGTTGAACTTTTAACCTTAGTTACTTGCCGTTAGAATCAGAAGAACTCTTATAACAAAGGCTTTCTTATTCACCATTAGTAGAGTCAACTACCCCCTTCCTTTTCAGTGTTACCATCAGGCCTAGTTATTGAATAATGATTTTCATGAGAGTTCTGCATGGTCTCCATTATCACACATGTTTACTAGATACACCAATAAAACAACTTGAATTTTCAGCATTATACCTCATGAGGTCACTCAGTTTTAGGTGGAGGCTTCACTTCAGACTTGAGCCTCTCAGCTGACAAAATAACTGTATATTTATAGAATGGATAGCAGTGTAATATGAGGATATTATTTTCCTTTTTTTTATTACACATGAATAGTCAAAGCAGTAAAATACATTTCTCTCTCTTGCTAATTCTGTAGTTCCTATGACAAATAGCATTTTGCTTATTGTCATCTAAAATGTATGTATGCATACACAAACATTCACAGATAACCATATACACAAATATATGGAAAATATTAGGGATAATTGTGGTATTAGATAGGCATTTATGTTTTGTTCTCATCTGAATTCCTTTATTTGAGTAAGATAGAATAGATCTATTGAATTCCTACATGTTCTATTCTTACCCAAAAAGTTTTAAAAGGAACTATTTATATGGACAGTTACTGCTGTGTTATGTTCAACACTCAAGCATCATGAATAGTAGCAGGCGGGAAGCAGATACTTTGACATAACTCCTACATGCTATCTTAGCCAAAGCATGGATCTTCTTGTTCTTCCAAATAAAATATTGTAATGTGGACTCACCTCTAAAAATAAATATAATTTAACATGAATAAAATGGTAAATATATAATATGATTTAAATAGACCAAGAAAATATATTAAAATCATTTTATTTATTATTATTTTGTTCATTAAACAGAGAAAACAAGCACAATTTAAAATATCATTCCTATAAATGATGTTTCTTCAGAGTATTTTTTTCAGAGCTATATAGAAATAGTATCAAAGCACCATTGCCTCTGGCTTGTATTTACTTATGACAACTTCATAGTACAATGAATTTAAATGAACACAAATAATAATACCCATGCAATGAAATAAATTAAAAGATAGCAGGCCCAAAGCAGTTATCTGAAATTTAAGTGCATTTTCTTAGAATACTAGAAAAACAAAACTTAGAACAGGCTGCAAATAATTTAATTTGTAGTTCATGAAAGGCAAATTATTGGATTTTCTTTTATACTATTTTTACATTTCTTAAATGTTTACTTTTGCAATATAAGAATATATTTTAAATATATTAAAATACATTTTTAAAATGTGTGGCATATATTACTGCACTTTTAAAAGTAAGTCTTTCATAGTTGAAATAATCTGCATGTCTATTGGGCTTTCACTGACTGAAGCTTTACTGAAAACTAGAACACTCATTGACTAAATTCATGAAATATAGGGTTGAATCTTACTGGTTTTTCTATGCCTCTGTAAGTAACATCTACTATACATAAATCCATGTTATACTATTACTTATATGTATAATTCAATGGTTATTTGCACAACTCTGGAGTAAGTTAACTGGGCATGAAAACTTGTTCCATCCCTCACTAGCAGTTTATGAACAGAATTTCCCTGAAAATGGTTCTTTATCTGTAAAATATAGATAACAATTGTACCTAGTATTGTTATAAATATTACCTAAGGTAATAAATATAAAGCATTTAGAATAGCATGTAGCATATTGCAAGTGCAAAATAAATATTAGCAGTATTTTATTTTAATTTTTAAAATTTAATTTTATTATTAAATATTGTTTGAGGTGATACGTCCAAATGAGGCATCCTTGTAAGTAGAGTACATATCCAGGTGGCTAGTTAGAACATTGTTCTTTGTCTTTGACAGGTATAACTGTAGAGTCCAAGAAGAATAAAACTAAGACGTATACTATGCGAAGTCATACTATGTGAGTAGAATAGGGGGTCAAGACAAATCACATAGCAAAAGTAACATTTTAAAAGAAGAGTTACAGAGAATTAATTACACAGGAAAATTGGTATGGAGGGGGAAGGAAATAATGATATTGAATGAGGAACAAGCAGTAGAGGAGTCCCAGAGGCAAGAGAAACCCAGAACCTGTGAAAAACTCAAAGTTCATTTTGAGATACAGAACATGAGAAAGAAAATGGAAACAGATGCTGCCATGTCAAATTATCTAAAATTTGCCATTCAGGAAATAGGATGTTTCTGAGTGAAATTATACACAGAGGGAAATTGTTAAATTGCAAGTATCTGTTGTGGTAGTCTATGAAATATATGCAAATCATGTGGACAAAGGATCAAGAGAAATGTATGGGTTCAAAAGATATTTAGAAAGTAGAGTAGAATCTACCAGAAAAGTGGATATTGGTATTGACAGAGAGAGAGAGAAAAAAAGAAATATTGCAAATATATTCTCTTGGACAAAGGTTGAAAGATATTCAGTGCTGGAAGAGAAGTATATCGGCATTGAGGAGTTACATAAATTTCTGGTGGAGATTTCAGGGGTTCCTTGCTTGTACTGAGATATAATAGATTTTTTTTTGTTTTTGGTGTAAACATCAAATAAGATCTAATTGAATCTATGGGAAGAATCAGCAAATCAAATTGAGAATCAACTCTCGCACATGCGTTGGTAAATCCATAAGATTGTAGTGTCAAAATCCAATGGAGCAGAGTATCTAAAGAAGGAAAATATAAGAAGGTTAAATAATGCTCTGCTTCCTCTGATTTCTTTACCTGGATTAATCCAAGTTACTCTCACTATAATTCAGTAAGGCATGTGTCAATGTAAGTAAAAGATAGTTAACTTGCCCAAAGTCACAGATGCTTTGTGTCTGGTTTGGAATTTACCCAGAGCTCTTGGAACCAACCCCTATACTATACCGTGTACACAAAATTTCTCTCTCTCCCTCTCTCTCTCTCTCTGTCACAAACACACATACACACACACACACACACACACACACACACAACTCTTGTAGGTGTTCAACCTGGGCTGTTAAGACAGATCTACTTGAAGTATATCTCAAAACCCAGGCTTCTCATAATCCACCATATTTAGAATGTGGCATTTATCCATGTGTCAAGATAGCAAATTTGCTCCACAGACGAGGGAGATGGAGAAGAAACAGATAAGGTTATATTCTAAATGCTGCTAAACCAAAACAAAACAAAATGCCATTCCTACCTACATCCATTACCACACTGAGAAAAAGGAAGCTAGAAAATTCAGTCTTAATGCTTAGTAGCTATATAAATAACAGATTATTATAGCACCTGAAGAGAGAAAATGAATATTGGTGGATACCAAGAAGTTTCAATACCCATATTTCCAAATAATATGCTTATGCTCTTAATTCTAATTTTAGGCTTTGCTTATTTATTTTTACTATGTAAAGTGAGCAGTTAGCTTTCTGGCAAACTAACCTTTTCATCCCATCCCTATCTTTCAAAAATGGTTAAATCATACATTTTGTTTTATCAATAATCAGTATGTACATCATTATGATAATGTAGACATTATCCATATCTGAGACATATCAGAGATAAAAGACTTTCTTTTACAACATTTTATTTTCCTGGAGCTGATAACGTACTCTTTGTGTTCTTACTTAGTACCATTACTCCAGTCAGCCACCCTCAATTTCTCTGACCCAAATGTAAACAGTAGATATTCTGTCAATTTCATCTACATGGGGACATGCTTCTAGAGCTTTTGGTCCTCTTGCTGTAATCAGGATTGATTGCTCCCTAGGTCTGCAGCACAGAAATTTTGTTGTGATTTCCCATGATAATTACACTGGGAATCTCCTCAATTCTTTACTATGTGAATATCTTGCTTTTGAGATCTCGGAACTTTCCTCTGTTACTTTATTTCTTACTGTGGTGAAGTGGCTTCTCAAAACTCTGTCTGTGTCTAAATATCTGATAATATGCTTATGTTTATTAATCCTTATAGTGATTCAGTATTTAACTAGGTATAGATGCATAGTACAAATAATTTGCCCTGAGTTAGAAACAGTATCAACATTTGGGAAGTTAAATGCCATTCTGATTATTGAGCCTTTGTCTAGATTATTGTTGATTGTTCATTTTTTTTCTTCCCCTGGAAGATTTTATAATGTTACTTTTGAAACTTGCATTTTGAAATTTCAGTTATTAAGTTTTCATGTAGATCTTTTATCATCCATTTTACTGAGCATACGTTGAGTCCTATTAATGTTGAAAAATATATTGTTTTAATTAGTTCAAGAAGAAAAAACACAAGCAATATATTTGGGAAGAAATTGGCAAGCAACTATCTACAAAATGTTTCTGGGCTCAGTCAAGATAAAAGTCAATATGTTTCAAAGCCTTACAAAACAAATTATTCTTTTGGGGTTTAAACTTCTCTAGTATACAGAACAAGATAGATGGTTTCCTGATTCTTTTTAAAAAGTTACCATCATATTGATGTCTAAAAGCCCGCCGTAAAGATAAAAGGAACTCAAGCTTATATATAGAAGCAGAAGTACTAAAACACCAATTTGAATGAATCATCTCCAACATTTTATAAAAATGTTAAGACATTAAGTACAAGCAGGGTAATTGGCAGGGATGCAAAGAAAGTAGTGTATTAATAAACATATCACATTTAATCCTTAGTGAAAGTAAAATGTGAACTTTTCAATAGATGCTGAATAGATAAATTGATAAATTTCACCATTAGGATGAAAACTTATAATAAGTTAACCACCTTGGCAACCACACCTTCCCTAGAAGTCAGCTGACATCTAATTTCACCTTGTTTGTTCTCTTTCTTTAATATAATAAAAATACTTGTCCATTTGAAATCTACACATACCATCACATTTAGATTTGAGGCCTTGGAGAAATTTCCATTAAAATCACCGGTGGTATGGCCTTTCTAAACGTCACCTCAAAGTTAGAAACTTTAATGAGTCATAGTGCTGACTACTTTGGTAGACACTGTCAGTTGCTTACTCAAAGCTACTTCTCCCACCACTTCAAATCTCATTATTACAGGATTCTCTGAATCCCAGCTTTTGCTACTGAGATCTGAGATATTGCAGAAATATAGAGTTGTCCCTTAGTATCAGAGGTGATTGGTTCCAGGACCCCAGGCAGATCCCAAGATCTGAGGATGCTCAAGTCTCTTATATAAAATGAAGTAGTATTTGCATATAACTTACACACATCATCCCATCCATTTTAAATCATCTCTAGTTTGGTTATAATATAAATGTAATATAAAAACAATATAAATGCTATGTAAATAGTTGTGAGCACATGGCAAATTCAAGTTTTGCCTTTTAGAATTTTCTGGATTTTATTTTTTTCTATTATTCTTGATCTGCAGTTGGTTGAATCTGGGAATGTGGAATGGAGGATCAACTGTAGCGTAACAAAGATGGAAAAATCTTGTCAGAATGCTGTTGCCACCACCACTAAACTCATTTACTTTGCTGTAAACTATCATCATCTTTCTGCCATCATCACTTTCTGCCATTACTTCTTCTAGAAACATTGTTGCTGGAGAATGGGCTTATAAAATATTTTAAGCATTTTAATTGTTTTTTTCAGTCATATGCTTACAAATAAAAAGTCCAAATCCATTAGTAAAGTCGAGAAATTTATATAAATTAAATCATATAGTATATTTTATGTGATTTTGTGTATACGTTTTTGGTATCTGGCTCCTGGCACTCAGCACACTTTTTAAAGATGTAATCATGTTGTTGCATGTTTCAGGAACTCTTCAGTGTTTTACACCTGAGTATTACTAATTATATGAATAAACCACAATGTATCCAATTCCTACTGATTTATATTGTTACCAGTTATTTATTTATTTACTGGCTATTATCAATAATGCTACTAGGTAGACACTGGTTCTCTGTGTTCTTGGATAAATACCTAGAAGTGAAATTTCTGGATTATAGGGTAGATATATGTTTAAATTTTTAAGAAACAGCAAACAGGGCTTCCCTGGTGGTGCAGTGGTTAAGAATTTGCCTGCCAATGCAGGGGACACGGGTTTGATCCCTGGTCTGGGAAGATCCCACATGCAGCAGAGCAACTAAGCCCATGAGCCACAACTACTGAGCCTGCGCGTCTGGAGCCTGTGCTCCGCAATGGGAGAGGCCACGACAGTGAGAGGCCCATGCACCGCGTTGAAGAGTGGACCCCATTCGCCGCAACTGGAGAAAGCCCTCGCACAGAAACGAAGACCCAACACAGCCAAAAATAAATAAATAAATTAATTAATTAATTTAAAAAAATTGTTGAAGAAACAACAAACAGTTTTCCAAAGCAGTTTTACAATTTTATACTTCCCACAGCAATGTATGAGAGTCACAGTCCTTTCCAGTATTTGGACTTTTTCGTCTTTTTTTTAAACAATTTTAGTGAGTGTATTTTTTTGCTCCATTATGATTTAAACATTTTTATTTCTCTGATAACTAATCCTGTTGAGAACTTTTTTCACATTCTTCCTTACCACTTCCTTACCACTTTCATATTCTTCCTTACCACATTGTTCAAGGGGTCGAAAATCTGTGATTCCCCAAAAACTTAGCTACTAATAGCCTGCTGTTGACCAAAAACCTCATCAATAACATAAATAGTTGATTAACATTTTTGTATGTTATATGTATCACATACTGTATTCTTACAGTAAAATATGTTATAGACAATAAAATGCTATTAAGAAAAATCACAAAAAAGAAATATATTAGTACAAACTTAAAATATTAAAATATTAAATTTATCATTTAGTGAGTATTAAAAGCCTAGAATATTATTAGAAATTTTTTTAGATAGAATAAATTTATTAAATCTAAAAAAATAATAAACTGCAAAAATTTATTTGTAAAAGGATGCTTATTGAAGCATTTTTCCCAATATGTATAACCTGGCACCAACTGAAATCAATAGTAGACTGCTTAACATTTTCAAGCATTAATATTATGGAATGTTGTCACATCACTAAAATGATGGTGTAGAAAAATTTTGAATGCAGAAATAAAGTTATGATATATTTGCATGGAAAATATGAAGAAAAACAATACTACACTATGATATAATTTTTGTAAATACATATATAACTGTTAGATTACCTACCAAAATATGACTCTTCTTGATGTTTACTTCTAGTTTTTTTTCCACTACATGTGTTTTTGAAATTTATAAATTTATAAATATTTTCAAATTAAAAGTATTTTTTACTTTGCAAGAAGCTGTATTAATGTATACATAATCTTTTTCAGTCCTCTGTTCATAATTTTTTTTCTAATTGAATAAAACTATAAAGTCACTAGGATGTCTATAATACTTCCCACGCATATTCCAGTTGCATCTGCTGAATGAAACCCATACATTTCAGGTACCATAAGTGACATGCAGATTTCTAAACTAGCTACATATTTATATATCTTCACAACTTTCTTTCCTTCCTATTTTTTATAATTATATTTAAAAAGCTATTATATTCACATATATGCAGATAAACATGCTTCCTTTAAGAGGCCGTTCATTCTTTCATCAGGCAGAATTAATTGTTTCTATTGCATTTCATGTTATGAAAGAGCCATGTGATATTTGTTATTCATAAGAATCACAGTTTTTCAGGCCTAATTGAGTTTTGAGGTTATGATTTAACAGTAGCAGCATAGCCAACATGGTTATGTACTTTTCTTATTGAAGTACTAAATATCCTGGATATAGAAGAGAGCAAACAGATGTTGATCTAAGTTTGGGTATTGTTAGGAGATTCCACAAAAGGATAAAAAACAGAACAGAATTCATAATGTCAATGAGAGAGTTGTTTTAATATTGGCTCATAGAGATGGGTACAGAGAAAGTGTAAAGAATAGAAGGTTTAAATTGAGATGTTAGAAGGGTCAAAAATATGGAAGGTTCAGTGTGGTAAAAGCAGAGGGAGAGGAAAACCCTATGGAGTTACTGTCAGAGCAAGAGATTTTCAATTTAAAATTCTGGATATGAAGCCTTATGGATGATGCTGACAATCAGCTTGTATATATATATATATATATATATGGGAGGAAGTAGTTGAAATATAGTGAATGTAAACAAATGAAAGTTTTAAGACTTTAAAAATATGGATAATAGTCCTCTGCTTGAATATTTTAGTCATTCAGATTATTTCAGTACTGGAGGCCAAGCAGAGGTGGAAGAAAAAAATCATAAGAAAACAGAAACCAGAACTGATGTTGTGGGAATAGTCAAACTGCATGATCTTAAAGGGCAGAAGACATTTTTATATGTGGTTAGATACATCATAATGTGGAAGGAGCAATGAGATGGGAGAAGAGTGCTTTTCCCATCTCAGATAATCTCAGATTCTAAAATATGAAAAAAACAAGAGAAAATAAAATATAGTCCTTTAAAAAAGCTGCTGAAAAGATGATACTTGTGGTTTCAATCTGAATTTAAGCAAGACCAAGATATGTAATTATTCAGAAAAAATTATGATAATGTAAGGGAGTTTTCTTTGTTTTAATCTATGGAATAGGATTCTAAAAGAAAAATGAGTTTGGAAGAGTGGATATCACCAAAGGATTGCCTTAAGCTGCATGAGGTAGATAATAGATGAAAGTGACTTAAGGACATAACAGATTTTTTTTTTTTTAATATAAAAAGAAGGTCAGAGCTAAGAAGTCCTGGGATAATTCATTGACTTTGTGATATCACCATTTTCGCAGGCTTCTTCTATCTCCCTGCTCCACTATCCATAGTGAGTGCCGTAAATCTCTTGATCATGTGTCTCACGTTGACATTCAGCCTCATATTATAGGTTACTAATAGTAGACTAATAAGAAAACAACAAGAATAGGTTGGTGCCTATATCAGAATATAAAACATGGCCAAATATTCCAACATACTTCAACTGATACCTGAGAAAATTTAGCAGTGTCAAAGTAGGCTGGAAAATGTAGGTTTATTTTATTATTTAAAAAAAAATTTTCTAACAATACCCATTTCCATCCTAATGAAATCAGGGATGCCTATGCTAACTCCATCTTACTTGAATATCTATATTCCACTTTAGGATTTTTCCAATCAAATTTAAATATTTTATTACTGAGACTGATAATACTTAGTCTCCCACCACCATTTTCAAGAACAGAAGAATAGAACAGGATTGGCATGAAAGTACAGAGAGGACAGAAGAGAGAGAGAGAATGGAGAACACATGACCCCTCATTTCAGCCATTGCCTCAGTATGTAAAATAATATAAGTTCTGGTAGTAAAAATTACAAGTGTTTTCTTAAAAATAGTCATGGTGTTCCTACTTTGAATTGATTACAGTCCAGAGGGATTTAATGTGTCAGAATGGATGCTTTTGAGGGTGGGGATTGGAGACAGAGAATTATCAGCTTCAGTAATGGAATATTTAAATTTGATGAGAAAGAACCGGAAATGAAAATGTAGATAACTAAGTAAGATGGAGTTAAGCGTAAGCATCTTATCTCCCCATTCCCACACCCGCATTACCTACTCAAAACCATGGCATAATCATGACAAATTAGCAAAAGACTGCACTATGCTTAGATAAGATAAAAACATTTAATAATATGGGGAAAAGTTCATAATATATTGTTAAACAGTAAAAGACTATTATAAAACTTGTGTGTACATTATGATTATTATTCTTTCTTCTGTCCCTCATAATTAAAGAATAAATACCCAACTATTGAAAATATTTATACTTGGGTGGGGATAAATTTTATTTTCTTCATATCTTTCTGTTCTTGTGATATTAAATAAGTGTATGAATGAAAAAAAATGTAATTAAAAAAATTCAGCATATGTATTTTTAATAATAGTATATACTACTTGAGTTTTGCTAATTGACACTTTCTGAAAGGAATTTTCCCCTTCAATGACCCATGTCATACACATCCTTTCCTATATTTCTGAGAATATATCATATGACTGTTCCATATATTGCACATTTTCAACCACGATCTAATGAGGCCCTTTATTTGGGGTCAAAGAATGGTAAGCTTTGAGACTGTCTCAGGGAAACTGATAGCTCCATTCTTGCTCATTAGGAACTTAGAGTGATTACTTGCATTTTAAAGAAACTAAATGTCTTTGAATATTTTGTAAGACAAGCCACATAATATTCTATTTTGAATGTTCTTTGGTTGTTGATACTGCATAATGTGATGCAGCCTGACATTACAGAGATCAGCTTCTTTTTTGTTTGATTCTGCTCTTAAAATGTTTTATAGCAAATCATTATGCAACATGAGCATTTATTTTTGTATTACAGTAACAACATATTTGTAAATCACTGAAATACTGAATTATATTTGCATTTCTTTCCTTTGGTAAAACAATAGCTATATATTTTTTATTTTTATAATTTATATACAGCTTTATTCATGCACACACTAAAAACGACAGCAACAACACCTACAAAAAAATAAAAGAGCCTCAACTTTTTGTAATAACACAGCTACTGTAAACACCCTGAGGAAAAGATGTGATAATTAAATGCTTTTGTGTATACAATGAAGATTCTACTGAGAGAGACTCAAGTGTTTGTTTTAGAATTTCCATTAATTTTTAGGCTCTACTGAAATCTGGGTGGCATCCAGAGGAAAAATACTTATTTAGTCCTTGAATTTATTCAATATCAAGCTACTGAGTACCTACTATGTGTTATGCCCAGATATAAGCTCTGGGAATACAAAACTAAAGAATAAATAATTGTGTTCATGAAAATTTCACTTTTTTTTCCTTTACCTTTATTTTTCTATTAACTAGAGTTTATATTTAGGCCAGATTTAGGTTACCAACAGTGGAAGGTACAGAGATAGCACATATACTCCCTGCCCCCACACATATATAACTTCCCCCATTTGTTACAATTGATAAACCTACATTGACACATCATATCACCCAAAGTCTATGTTTACATTAAGGTTGACTCTTAGTGTTGTTGTGCTATTCATTCTATTGGTTTGAACAAATTCTATCCATTTATAATGATGTGTATCCACCATTATAAATCATAAAAAGTAGTTTCACTGCCCTAAAAGTCCTCTATGCTCTGCCTATTTATCTTTCCCTCTCTCCCATCCCTGGCAACTACTGATAATTTTTTGTTATTGTACCCATAGTTCTGCCTTTTCCAGAATGTAATAGGGTTGAAATCATACAGTATATTAAGAATTTTTTGCACTTGGTAGTATGCATTTAAGTTTCCTTAATGTCTTTTGTCTTGCTAGCTCACTTCTTTTAGTGCTGAGTAATATTCCATCATTTGGATGTACTACAGATTATTTATCCATTCACCTACTAAAGGACATCTTGGTTGCTTCCAAGTTTGGGCAATTATGAATAAAGCTGCTACAAACATATGTGTGCAGGTTTTTATATGGACATAAGTTTTCAAATCCTTTGGATAGATATCAAAGAACAAGATTGTTGGAGGTATGGTAAGACTATGTTTAGTTTTGTAAGAAACTGCCAAGCCACCTTTCAAAGTGGCTTGTACTGTCTGGTTTTGGTAGTAAGGTAATGATGGCTTCATAGAATGAATCAGCAAGTATTCCTTCTGTTTCTCGCTTATGAAAGAGATTGTAGGTAATTGATCTAATTTCTTGCTTGAAATATTTAGTAGAATTTACCAGTGAACCCTTCTTTATCCCTGATAACTTCCCTTGTATTGAAGTCTGCTCTGGCTGAAATTAATATAGCTACTACTGCTTTTTGATTAGTGTTAGCATGCTTTATATTTGCCCATTTGTTTACTTTTTTAGAAAACCAATAAGGGTTTTATTTTAATCCTGTAAGTAGCAGCCCAGAGGGAGGTTACCCAGGGACTGTATGGTAGCTTTAAGCGGTCATTAGGAGCCCAGGTTCTTTTTTTTAAAATTTTTATTGTAGTATAGTTGATGCACAGTGTCATGTTAGTTTCAGGTGTACAGCAAAGTGAAACTGTCATACATATAGATATGTCCACTTTTTTAGATTATTGTCTCATATAGGCTATTACAGAGTATTGAGTTCTCTGTGCTGTACAGTTCTCTGTGCTTACTAATTATCTATTTTACATATAGTAGTGTGTATATATCCCAATGTAAGCATGTACCCCCTGTAAGCACAAGTTTGATTTCTACATCTGTGACTACTTATGTTTTGTTAATAAGCTCATTTGTACCCTTTTTAAAGATCCCACATATTAGCAATATCATATGATATTTGTCTTTCTCTGTCTGACTTACTTCACTCAGTATGACAATCTCTAGGTCCATCCACGTTTCTGCAGATGGCATTATTTTGTTCTTTTTAATGTCTAACTAATATTCCACTGTATATATGTACACCATCTTCTTTATCCATTCCTCTGTTGATGGACATTTAGGTTCGTTCTGTGTCTTGGCTATTGTAAATAGTGCTGCAATGATCATTGGGGTGCATGTATCTTTTTGAATTATGGTTTCCTCTGGATAACTCAGGAGTGGATTGCAGAATCATCTGGTAGCTCTATTTTCAGTTTTTTAAGGAACCTCCGTACTGTTCTCCATAGTGGCTGTACAAGTTTGCATTCCCATCAAAAGTACAGGAGGGTTCCCTTTTCTCCACATCCTCTCCAGCATTTATTGTTTGTAGATTTTTTGGTGATGGCCATTCTGACCAGTGTGAGGTAATACATCATTGTAGTTGTGATTTGCATTTATCTAATAATTAGTTATGTTGAGCATCTTTTCATGTGCTTATAGCCATCTTTATGTCTTCTTTGGAGAAATGTCTATTTAGATTTTCTGCCCATTTTTTGATAGGTTTTTTTTTTTTTTTTAATATTGAGCTGCATGAGCTGTTTGTATATTTTGGAGATTAATCCTTTGTTGATTGCTTCATTTGCAAATATTTTCTTCCATTCTGAGAATTGTCTTTATGTTCTTATTATCATTTCCTTTGCTGTGCAAAAGATTTTAAGTTTATTTAGGTCCCATTTGTTTATTTTTGTTTTTATTTTCATTACTCTAGGAGGTAGATCAAAAAAGATCTTACTGCAGTATATGTCAAAGAGTGTTCTGCCTGTGGTTTCCTCTAAGAATTTTATAGTATCTGGTCTTAAATTTAGGTCTTTAATCCATTTTGTGTTTATTTTTGTGTATGGTGTTAAGGAGTGTTCTAATTTCACTCTTTTACATGTAGCTGTCCAGTTTTCCCAGCACCACTTATTGAAGAGACTTTTATCCATTTTATATTATTTTTTCCTCTGTCATATATTAGGTGATCATAGGTGTGTGGGTTTATCTCTGGACTTTCTATCCTGTTCCATTGAGGTATATTTCTGTTTTATTGCCAGTACCATACTGTTTTGATGACTGTAGCTTTGTAGTATAGTCTGAAGTCAGGGAGCCTGATTCCTCCAGCTCCATTTTTCTTTCTCAAGATTGCTTTGGCTATTCAGGGTCTTTTGTGTTTCCATACAGATTCTAAATTTTTTTTCTCATTCTGTGAAAAATACCAGTGGTAATTTGATAGGGATTTCATTGAATCTGTAGATTGCCTTGGGTAATATAGTCATTTTCACAATACTGATTCTTCCAATCCAAGTACATGGTATATGTCTCTATCTGTTTGTGTCATCTTTGATTTCTTTTCTCAGTATCTTATACTTTTCTGAGTACAGGTCTTTTGCCTCCTTAGGTAGGTTTATTCCTAGGTATTTTATTCTTTTTAATTGGATAGTAAATGGGGTTGTTTACTTGATTTCTCTTTCTGATCTTCTGTTGTTAGTGTATAGGAATGCAAGAGGTTTCTGTGTGTTAATTTTGTATTCTGCAACTTTACCAAATTCATTGATGAGCTCTAGTAGTCAAGGATGTCTACTCTCACCATTACTATTCTATGTAGTTTTGGAAATCCTAGCCATGGCAATCAGAGAAGGAAAAGAAATAAAAAGAATCCAAATTGGAAAAGAAGTAAAACTGTCACTGTTTGTAAATGACATGATACTATACATGGGAAGTCCTAAAGATGCTACCAGAAAACCATTCATTTACTGTTAATCTAGATTTGTCTTTATATTTAAAATGGATTTCTTGTACACAACATACAGTTGGGTCCTTTTTTTTTTTAGCAACTCTGACACTTTTTGATTTTTTATTTATTTATTTTTGTCTGCTTTGGGTCTTCATTGCTGTGTGCAGGCGAGTGGGGGCTACTCTTCGTTGCAGTGCACGGGCTTCTCATTTCAGTGGCTTCTCTTGTTGCAGAACATGGGCTCTAGGTGTGCAGGCTTCAGTATTTGTGGCACATGGGCTCAGTAGTTGTGGCTTGCAGGCTCTAGAGTGCAGGCTCAGTAATTGTGACACACTGGCTTAGTTGCTCTACGTCATGTGGGATCTTCCCAGACCAGGGCTCAAACCTGTGTCCCCTGCATTGGCAGGCAGATTCTTAACCACTGTGCCACCAGGG
The DNA here is from genome assembly GCF_009873245.2 of Balaenoptera musculus. Taxonomy (NCBI): domain Eukaryota; kingdom Metazoa; phylum Chordata; class Mammalia; order Artiodactyla; family Balaenopteridae; genus Balaenoptera; species Balaenoptera musculus. The sequence goes on from NC_045802.1 coordinate 38,227,794, forward strand.
AAGTCCCACTCTTTGCTTTTTAATTGAATACTTAGATCAATGACATTCAAAGTTATTACTGATATAATTGGATTAGTATCTATCATACTATATGTTTTCTATTTGTTGTTCTTACTGTTTACTCCTATTTTTAGTTTTATTGTTTGCTCTACTTTGTTCCACCTTTATTTGTTTTAATTGAGCATTCCATATGCTTCCATTTTCTCTCCTCTCTTTACACATCAGTTGTAATTTCTTTTAAACTTGTTTTGTGGTTTTCATGTACATTTACAGAGTATGCATTTTATACTGAAATATACATTAGCCACTACTGCAAGTTGTGATGGTTAACTGTATGCATTAACTTGATAAGCTAAGGGATGCTCAGATAGCTGGTAAAGCATCATTTCTGGATGTGTCAGTGAGATTGCTTCTTGAGATTAGCATTCGAATCAGTAGGCTAAGTAGAGAAGATCCACTCTCACCAATGTGGATGGGTATCTTCTAATTGGTTGAGGACCTGAATAGAAGAAAAATATTGAAGGAAGGGCAAATACATGCTGTCTCTTCTTGAACTGGGATGTTCATCTTCTCCCTGCCTTGATTTGAGAGCTCCTGGTTCTTGGGCCCTCAGACTTGGAATTTACATCAGCAACCCCTCTTTCTGAGGCCCTCAACCTTGGACTAGGAGTTACACCAGTTTGACTCCCCTGGATCTCAGGCTTTCAGACTTGGACCAAATTATAAATCTGGCTTTCCTGGTTATCTAGATTGCAGACAAAAAATCATGGAACTTCTCACCTTCCATAATATACTAGCCAATTCCTTTAATAAATCTCCACTTATATCTATCTATCATCTATCTATCTATCTATCTATCTATCTATCTATCTATCTATCTATCTACCTATCTTTCTATCTATCTATCTATCTATCTATCTATCTATCTATCTATCTATCTATCTATCTATCATCTATCTACCTATCTATCTATCATCTCTATATCCATCCATCTACCTATCATATCCTTTTGGTTCTGGTTCCTTAATACAGAACTCTACCTTCAAATATCACTATACCACTGAACAGGTGGTGCAAGTACCTTATAATGACAAAATAATTCTAATTCCTCCCTCCTACCTCTTGTATCATGGCTGTCATTCATTTTATTTATATGTAAGTTTATATGCATTATATTATATAAGAATACATAATCATGTACATTGTTGTTGTCATTATTTTGAACAAACTATTATCAGTTTGTTCAGTTAAGAATAAAAAAATTAAAGTTTTTATTTTATCTTTATGTATTTTTCTCCAATGCTGTTTCTTCCTTTATGGAGATCTGCGTTTCTGACTTGTATCATTCTCCTTCTCTCTAAAGAACTTCCTTTAACTTTTTTTTATAAGGCAGGTATACAGACAACAAACCCCATCAATTTTTGTTAGTTGAGAAAGTATTTTCCCTCACTTTTGAAAGATAATTTTTCAAAATACAGAATTTACTCCCTTCTCAGGGTTTCCCTGGTGGCACAGTGGTTAAGAATCCACTGCCAATGCAGGGGACATGGGTTCAAGCCCTGGTCCCTGAAGATCCCACATGCCATAGAGCAACTAAGCCCATGCACCACAACTACTGAGACTGCGCTCTAGAGCCCATGAGCCACAACTTCTGACCCCACACCCCACAACTTCTGAAGCCCGTGTGCCTAGAGTCCATGCTCCACAACAAGAGAAACCACCACAGTGAGAAGCCCATGCACCGCAACAAAGAGTAGCCCCTGCTCTCTGCAACTAGAGAAAAAGCCCATGCACAACAACAAAGACCCAATGCAGCCAAAAATAAAATAAATAAATTAAATAAATTTAAAAAAAAAGAATTTACTCTCTTCTTGCTTGCATAATTTCTGCCGAAAAGTCAAACATAATTCTTATCTTTTCTCCTCTGTAAGTAAGGTGTTTTTCTTCCACTGGCTTCTTTAAATATTTTTCTTTATCTTTGATTTTTCCTTTTTTTTGAAAACAGTATGCCTAGGTGTAGTCTTTGACAACTTTTCCTGCTTGACATTTTCTGAGCTTCCTAGATCTGTCAGTTGTTGTCTGATAAATTTGGGGAAATTCTCAGTCTTTATATTTCAAATATTTCTTCTGCTCCCTTATTTTTTCATCCCCTTCTGGTATTCCCATTATGTGTATGTTACACATTATTTAGTTGTCCCTCATTTCTTGGTCATTCTGTTTTTAAGTCTCTTTTTCTTTGCCTTTTAGTTTTGGAAGTTTCTATTGTGATATCCTCAAGTTCAGTAATTCTTTCCTCAGCCATGTCTAGTGTACTAATAAGCCCATTGAAGTCATTCTTTATTTTGTATTTATCTTTAGCATTTCTTTTTGGTTCTTTCTTGGGGTTCCTTCTCTCTGCTCACAATGACTATCTGTTCTTGAACACTTTCTGATTTATGCTTTAGGGCTTTTAATGTATTTATGTAGTCATGGTCGTCTTAAATTTCTTGTTTGAAAATTCCAACATCCCTGATATATCTGAATTTGGTTTTGATGCTTGCTTTGTCTCTTTAAACAATGTTTTGTTTGTTTGTTTGTTTTCAATATGTCTTGTATTTTTTTTGTTTGTTTGTTTTTTTAGCCAGACAAGTTATATTGGGTAAAAGGAGTATTATCCCCACATACTTGAAGCCACACAGTTCATCCTGTGACTGCAAATCTGCTATTGCCTTCCTGGAAAACCCATCTGTTTTAGTCTGTGTGAGATGGGAAGGTAACAGAAAGTTTTGCATTAAAGACTTAGGTAATTTGATTTAAGTTTTTAAAGTAAATATTATTCTAGTAATTGTGCTGAACATAGACTGTAAAGGGACAGATGGGAAAATTAAAAAAAAGATTTGGGAGCTAATCCAACAATTCATGCTTCTCTGTGTTGTTTATCATGGTGTTGGTAGTTAGGTGGTGATTTTAGGTTTTAGAATTTGGATATATTCTTATGATATGGGTTAACAATGTTTGCTTATGTTTTGGATTTACAGTATGAGAGAAATCAATCATAACACAAAGTTCTTGACCAAGATGAAACAGACATTTATTGTATTTATGAAAGCAAGTGTCTGAACTGGACAGAATCCAAAGTATGGACTAATGATGGGTTAAACTTCAATAGTGAACAGATCACACATAATCCACGTGGTGTTTACAAAAATAAAGTAGTAACACAATTGCATCAAAAGTAGCACTCAGAGGGAGGAACCACCACTGGCTAAAGAATAATCCAAATGTTTTTTTTTCAGCATTTTTGATAGAGAATGATTTCTTAGAATTTCAATATTGTCCTGCAATGAAATTTCTTTTTCTATATGTATCCTCAAGGAGACAAAGATAAAACAGCTACTAGGGAATTATAGGCAGCAAATAAAATGAAAAAAAAAATGCTCAAAGCAGCTTTAGCCAGAAAAAAAATAATAAAGTTACAGTAATACACAACAAAAATAGCAAAAACCAAAGACTTAGCTGACCCACAAAATGGCCGTGATCATCAGGCACATGTTTGAATGATTTTCTATGGGAGAAGTTACATCTGGAAGAAGCGGAAGGAACCATATGACTACTAAATATTTGTCACTTCAAATTTTTCTTTGCTCTGAGGTCAGAAATATATGTTAGTTGTGGTTTAATAAAGTTGATAGGAGAAGATTGGAACAGAAGTCATTATTCTAGAGCAAGCCATAGTCAATTAATCCATAACATTTTACACATTTATATATGTATTTGTAAAGTGTTTAATATTGTTTATGCATAAGCATCTATAATTTAATTTATTAGAGAATAATTATGTAAGTTGACTTAGTGCCTAAATTAGAGATTTTGTGAGTATTTGTTTGTATTGTCAAAGAATACTCTGCATTCTTACATAATTTCCTTACGTACCATCATATTTACTTACTTTATTCTCTTTCTTTTAGCACATTAGGTTTTTAGTCTGTTTTGTTTGATTAAAAGGGAGCTGAGTAACAAGTCATTCTTTACTTCTTTGGTCATATAGCCATTCTGTCTGCCCTTTTAAAAACTAAATATTGTTAACTTTAATAAAGTTTTACAAATTAAAACTTAGTCAATACATTGAGAATGTATTTTAGGGGAAACGCCCCTCCCACCAGCAGGCTGGCACCATCCCCAGGACTGCCCAGGCAGCACAGATAGCCAAGCCAGGACCCAGGCTCACCTTCCAGTGGGCTGGCAGCCACCACACAAGGCAGGATGAGACAGCCAACCAGGCCAGGGGCCAGCCTAACCTACAAGTCTGCACATAGTAGTTGGCCCTGCCACAACTGAAGGGTTCACATAGGTGGCAGTCCTAGTGCATATAGCTCTGGTGACTAGAGGGGAATGTATTTCTGGGGCCCATAGGACACCTGCTATATAGGGCCACATCTCTAAGATTAGGAAACATGAATGACCTACCTAATACATAAAAATAAGCACAGATAATTAGGCAAGACAAGGTGACAGAGGAGTATGCTCCAAATGAAGGAAGTAGATAAAACCCCAGAAGAAGAAATAAGCCAAGTGGAGACATGCAATCTACCCAATAAATAGCTCAAGGTAATGATCATAAAGATGCTCAATGACCTTAGGAGAAGAATGGACAAACACAGTGAGAAGATTAAGAAAGAATTAGAAAATATAAGGAAAACCAAGCTGAACTGAAGAATACAACAACTGAGATAAAAAATACACTAGAAAGAACCAATGGTAGAGTAGATGACACAGGGGAACAGATTAGTGAACTGGAAATCAGGGTAGTGAGAGTGACCCAAACTCAACAAACAAAAAACAACAACAACAGAAAAAAAACCTTAAAGCTAGTTTAAGAGCTCTCTGGAACAAAATCAAGTGTACTAACATTCATATCTTAAGGGTCCCAGAAGAAGAAGAATCAGAGAATTTATTTGAATAAATAATAACTGAACATTTCCATAACTTAGGAAGAAAAGGAGACATTCAGGTCCAGGAAGCACAGAGAGTCCCCAAAAGATGAATGCAAAGAGGCTTACACCAATTCAAATATTAAAGATAAGAAAGAATCTTAAAAGCAGCAAGGGAAAAACAATTAGTTACATACAATGGAACTTAAATAAGGATATATGCTGACTTTTCAGCAGAAACTTTCCAAGCCAGAAGGCAGTGGCATAATATATTCAAAATAACAAAAGAGAAGAAACCTACAACCAAGAATATTCTTCCCAGGAAGCCTATAATTCAGATTTCAAGGAGAGATTAAAAAATTTTACAGATAAACAAAAGTTAAAAGAGTTCTGCACAAATAAACCAGTTTAACAAGAAACATTAACAGATTTCTCTAAGCAGAAAAAAAAGAACTACATCTAAAATTATAAACATTATGAAAGGAAACCTTTCATTTGTAAAGGAAAACATATAGTAAAGGTAGTAGAAAAACCCAGTATGGAGGTTAAAACACAAAAGTAGAAAATTATTTTTATCCACAATCAGTAGCTAAGGGATAGACAACAGATGTAAAATACGACATTGAAAACATTAAACGGTGGGGGGGAGTAAAACCTAGGTTTGTTAGAACGCATTCAACTTAAGAGATCGTCAGCTTAAAATAATCACATATACGTATATATAGGTTGTTATATATAAACCTCAGGGTAACCACAAATGAAAAATCTATAACAGATAAGAGTGAAAAAAGAAAAAGTTTTCCAAAACAAAAGATATGAAAATCAAATCACAAGGGAAGAGAGCAGTACAGGAAGAAAGGTATTAAAAAGAAATACAAAAACAACTAGAAAACCATTAACCAGATTGCAATAAGTATATACCTATCAACAATTATTTTAAAAGTAAATGGATTAAATGATACAATCAAAACACACAGAGGGGCTGAATAGAACAACAACAAGACCCATCTATATGCGGCCTACAGTATGCTCAGTTCATATCTAAGACACACAGAGACTGAAATTGAGGGAATAGAAAAAGGTATTACATGCAAATGGACAGGGAAAAACTGGGGTAATAATGATTATATCAGAAAAAATGACTTTAAAACAAAGACTGTAATAAGAGACAAAGAAGGACATTAGATAATGACTAAGGGATCAATCCAACAAGAAGATATAACAATTGTAAAAATATATGCTCCCAACATAAGAATACCTAAATACATAAAGTGAATATTAACATACATAAAGGGAGAAATTGACAGTAATACAATAATAGGAGACTTTAAAATCCCACTTACATAAACGGACAGATCATCCAGACAGAAAATCAGTAAAGACTCGCTGGCCTTAAATAAAACTCTAGATCAGATAGACATAAAATATATATAATATATATGGAATATATATGGAATTATATAATATAAAATACATATATATTATATGTATTATATGTGTATACATATATTATATGTATATTAGATATATATAGTACATATATTATACATATATACATGTAAGTATATATATAATGCATATATTATATATAAATATATATTGTAATATTAAAATATTTAAAATATAATATATTATAAAACATAATCTATTATATAATAGATAATATATAATTATATTATTATATATTAATATGATAATTATAATAATGATTATAATAGTAACTATAATTATAATTATGGAATTATAATTATATAACATATAATTATATAATTAGTATATATTATCTATAATAATATATAATATATTATGATAATGTATATAACATGTAAAATATATTATATATTATACATACATATATGTATATATTATACATATATTATATACAAGTGTAAATATAAAATATGCAACATTTTAATGTTAAAAATTAACATTTTAATATAAAAATATTAAATTTTGATATTAAAATATTATATTTAACATTGTATAATATATAAAATAGTGTAATATATTTTATATGTTAAAAATATGTAGTAGAATATATTATAAGAATATATATTTTATATATATAACATATATAATATATAGTATATACATTATAATATATATTATAATTTATATATTTTATATTATAATTTATTTATATAGTACATTATAAAATATATTATATATCATACATACATATATACATATAATGTATGTATATTATACATATATTATATAAAAAATATAAATATAAAATACATATTTTAATATTAAATATATAATTTAAAATATTTTACATATGAAATATATAATATGCATATATAATATTATATATTTTATAATATATGAAATATATTATATATAAAATATTAAATATTTTATATTATGATAATTATAATATTGTATATGATATATATAAAATATAATATTCTGTATAATATATTATATAGAATATGACATACATAGAATAATATACATAATATATTATAACATATATGGAATAGTCCATCTTAAAGCAGCAGAATCCACATTCTTATTAAGTGCACATGAAAGTCTCCAGAATTGATCTCATGCTAGGCCACAAAACAAGTCTCAATAAATTTAAGGTGATTGAAATCATATCAAACATCTTTTCCAACCAAAACAGTATGACACTAGAAATCAAGTACTAAAACTAAACTGCAAAAAACAGAAACAGGTGATGTTGGGCAATATGTTATTAAACAACCAAGGATCAGTGATGAAATCAAAGAGTAAAATTAATAATATCTTGAAACAAAAGAAAATGGAAAGACAATGATCCAATATTGATGGGGCACAGCAAAAGCATTAAATGAGGGAAGTTTATAACAATAATATACTATTTCAAGAAATAAAATACCTCAAATGAACAATCTAAACTTACCCTAAAGCAACGAGAGAAAGAAGAACAAACAAAACCCAAAGTTGATAGAAGTAAAGAAATAATAAAGATCAGAGCATAAATAGAGACTAAAAGAATATATACTATCAATGAAAATAATAGTTGTTCTTTGAAAAAATAGCCAAAATAGATAAACTTTTAGCCAGATTCAAAAAAAACAAACAAACAAACAAAAGATGTCCCACATAAATAAAATCAGAAATAAAAGAGAAATTACAACCAACACCATGGAAATCTAAAGATCATAAGAGATTACTATGAAAAACTTTATGCCAATCAAATAAACAATCTAAAAGAATCTCTGAAGACTTAGGAAGAAATAGAAAATATGGAGGAGAAATTGGCAGTAATGAGATTGAATTGGTGAAATTAAAAAATAAAAAATTTTAAAAACTGTCAAAAAACAAAAATCCAGGACCAGAGAGCTTTTACAGGAGAACTCCATCAAACATTTGAAGAAAAGTTAGCACCTATCCTTCTGTAACTATTCCAAAAATAATTGAAGAGAAAGAAAAACTTCCAAACTCATCCTGATATCAAAAGCAGACAAAGACACTGAAGAATCAACATTATATGACCATCTCAATAGATGCAGAAAAAGCATTCAACAAAATTCAACATTTATTCATGATTAAAAACTCTCAACCTGAGTACTGAGGGAACATATTTCAACATAATAAAGGCCATATATGACATACCTACAACCAACATCGTAATCAAGGGGAAAAGCTAAAAGCATTTCCTCTAAGGACAGGAACAAGACAAGGGTGCTCACTATTGCCACTTTAATTTAATATAGTTTTGGAAGCCCTACCCACAGCAATCTGATCAGAAAAATAAATAACGGAAATCCTAATTGGAAAGGAAGAAGTAAAAAGTCACTATTTGCAGATACTATATGTAGAAAACCCTAAGGACTCCACTAAAAAAAACTATTAGAACTAATAAATGAATTCAGTAAAGTTGCAGAATACAAAATTAATATACAGAAATCTGTTGTTTTTCTATATACTAACAATGCACTATCAGAAAGAGAAAGGGAGAAAACAATCCTGTTTACAATTGTATCAAAAAGAATAAGAATAAATCTAACCAAGGAGGGAAGAGACCTGTACTTAGAAAACTATAAGACATTGATCAAAGAAATTGAAGACTACGCTAACAAATGGAAAGATACACTATGCTCATGGATTGGCAGAATTAATATTGTTAAAAATGACCATACTACACAAGGCAATCTGCAGATTCTATGCAATCCCTATCAAAATATCACTGGCATTTATCAGAACTAGAACAAGTAATTCTAAAATTGTGTGAAAACACATAAGGCCTTGAATAGCCAAAATAATCTTGAAAAAAAAGAACAAAGCTGGAGGTATGCTCCCTGATTTCAAATTAAACTACAAACCTAAAGTAATTAAAACCCTATTGTATTGCCACAGAAACATATCTGTAGATCAGTGGAACAAAATAAACCCATACTTATGTGGCCAATTAACCTATGACAAAGGAAGCAGGAATATACAATGAAGAAAAACAGTATCTTCAGTAAGTAGTATTCTTAAAACCAATCTGGGGCCTATCTGCTCAACCTTTTTTTCACTGTAAGTTGGGAGGAAATAGAGCCGTTCATCCCTTGCATAATTCTATAGAACAGACTTCAACAGCAGCATAATATTCTTCTTGGAAGGAGTCAGTTTTTCTCAGAGGAAAACAATTTTAGACATTAATATGTAGAGCAATTTAATATAGCTTCAAAACCTTATCTTCATTAAAATAATCTTATTTCACATTTATATCACCAAAGGCCCATTTAGGTGATTTCCTTACTCTCACTTCTCCCAAAAGGTGAACTTCTCCCCAGTGAATTTTGCCTCTAACCAATAAAACTTTAGAATTACATGTCCCCTAATTCTATCCATCTATTATCAGATATTGGGGTCGAGTCTCAAAAGGCTCTCTATAAAATGCCTCTAGAGTTAGTCTTTTCAATAGAATACAGTATATATTTAGCCATATATATATTTAGCATAAGTTTAGCCTGATAGCTAAACATAAGAAGCCATTAAGTGACATTAATGGTTGAATATATAACCAGTTTTGCTCACCCTACATACCAGAAAATAACCTGAAATGGATAGAAATAACTTCCTATTTCCAAAATCTTTTGAAAAGCATACTGGAAGTGCTTTCCCCAACCTGTTCCTGACACACACACACTTAGGACTGAATGAAGACAACAAGGGAACTTGTTGAGAATGACTTTATAAATTTAAATGTGTGTGTGCGCCAGTTTCATAATTTTGAAATATTAATGAAACTGTTTTCTGATGTCTTCTGATTCTCTTGCCCCCTCACCCATTTCAGCAGAACTTACTGTTCTATGCTCACTGCTCCATAGAAGGCAATGTTAGATAGAGCAGTTTCTTCTAACTTTTGAATTTCAGATGACTAGTCCTTGAGGAGAGTAGAGAGAACACACACCATAAACAATACGCTTTTGAAAGGATAATAGAGAAAATGCTTTGTTTTCCTGGTAGAACTAGGGGAAGAAATAGGACTAGAGAACCCCAGAATAAAACAGATCTGTGTGAAGAGCCTAAGCATATGATCTTAAACAGCCTCATAGTGTTTCCTCAGTAGAAGCATAAAAATGATTTCCTTCAGTAGACCTTTGAAGATTTAATTGAAGAAAGATTCAGTGACAGCCCATATGCATGGACAACTAAGAATCCAGCAGGGTGATGGATGAATCAGTAAATACCATAATGGACAGTTGATGATGAGAACCAGATGGCGCTCTTTCAGCAGCAAGTAACAAACAACCCAACTGACAATGACTTAAGAAATAAGGGCATTATTTTTTTTTTAACTAAAGACCATACTTTATTCAGATTTCTTTCATTTTTTATTGAAGTACAGTTAATTTACAATGTTGGGTTAGTTTCAAGTGTACAGCAAAGTGATTTGTATATACATATATATACATATATATATATATATATATTCAGATTCTTTTCCATTATAATAAATAAGGACATTCTTCGAACCATAAAGCAAAACTCAGGAGGTCTGTTTAATTTAGCACACAATTATGTCATCAAGACCCTGGGGATTTTCATATTTTTCTCGGTCAACCTCAGCTGTTGGCTTTAGTTCTGTCTTTTCTTCCAGGATCACTGGACAGCTGCCATAGATCTTGGCATCATATTTATTACACTGCCTCCAAAGAAAAGAAGAGTATTTTCTCCTTGAAATTCTCTTCATTAGAAAGAAAAAATATTGCTTAAGATACATAATGCAATCTATTTGTATTTTAGAGGATATGCCTATACTTAGCTGAATGCAGGCAAAAATTTGTGAATTCTGTTGGCAGGAAAGTGAGGTAAAGGGGATTTAGGGTAAGGGGTGCAAATATGTATCTGGCAAATAAAAATGTGTCACCCATTTCTTCCAGTCTATATCTTTTACCACTTGACCTTAGAGTACACACACCCATGACCCGGAGAAAGGGGAGAGATTTCTTCATTGACATGTGTTCTTCAGTGTTGATAGAATTATTTAAATAAAATCAAAACCAAGCCCCCCTCCAAAAAAAACCCCTTACAGTGAGTTATATGAAATATGATTATATTTCTTACAAAATTAAGTCTACAAAAAGAGACTCAATAGATATAGCCATTAAGATAGAAACATATGAAACCACATGAATCATATGTACTTTTGAGAGAGACAAATGTGCAAAGATTTTAGGTTTAATATTAATTCCTTATGGTGTAATAAGAAAAACTGTCCATAAGTGATCCAAGATGCTCTTTCTGCTTTGCCTGAACAATAAGATAACAGGGATTGAGACTCCCCTTTCCCTCAGCAGGAGTGGGGCTACACTTACTACACTAGTGTCTTTCTCATCCTTACAGTATGGTTGCTAGATAAACTACAGGATGCTCAGTTAAATCTAAATTAAAGAAAGACAACAAATAATACTTTAGTGGGACTTCCCTGGTGCTGCAGTGGTTAAGAATCCACCTGCCACTGCAGGGGACATGAGTCGATCCCTGGTCTGGGAAGATCCCACATGCCATGGAGCAACTAAGCCCATATGCCACAGCTACTGAGCCTGCGTGCTGCAACTACTGAAGCCCACATGCCTAGAGCCTGCGTTCTGCAACAAGAGAAGCCACCTCAATGAGAAGCCTGCGCATTGCAATGAAGAGTAGCCCCCGCTCGCCACAACTAGAGAAAGCCTGCTCTCAGCAGTGAAGACCCAATGCAGCCAAAAAAGAAAATAATAATAATAATTTAGCATAAGTAGGACCTAAATATTGAACAATGCATATTTATATTAAATATTTGTTGTTAACCTGAAATTCAAATTTGACTGGCTTCCTGTGTATTTATTTGCTAAGTCTGGCAAACTACCTTAACCAGAGGAGTTGGAATGTCCCAGGGCCATTCAAGTCTCCAAGTGCTTCTGGGTACCCAGATTTCCCAGAGATTATTTTTCAACAGCAGGCACCATAAATTTAAACAATCTGGCTGAGAGGTAGCTGCAATACAAGTTGTGACTATAACACTTTTCACAATTTCCCTAAAAAACAAGGGAAAACTGTGGGGGTGAAGTCTCCTTCCAATGGACCATGTGCAGTAGAATACCCCAGTGCCTGCATTCTCCTCTTTAAGATAATCAAAGAAGCAAGCATTCATGCCTTCTCTTGTCTTGTTGACTGAGTCATACGTGTTTCTTGCCTCCCTGATTCCCATGCCACCAAGAAAATGAGAGTTACTTCTTACTTTTGTGAAACTGCCTTCCACTCTTGAGACAAGGACCAGGTGAGATGTATGTCTGTTCTTCCCATAGGGACACAGTCATATCCCTTATTTCTTCATAATACATACAAAAGGACTCTAGTTCCTAGGACAGTGCTTGACATATAATAAAACCTTAATAATTTTTTTACTGAGTAAATGAATCAATTAATTTTACTTCACGATTGGACATAACTCAAAGGAAATACATTTTAGAAAAAATAAGGATTGATATTCCCTGACCACTTTCAGAAGTCACAGACTGAGAATACCCATAGGTAAATCCTGCTAGGCACTGGTTTATTGATTAAGCATAAATTTATAGAGCTGAAATCTGGCTGAGTACACTTTATTCAAGTGATCAAAATTAACACCATCCATGATGGAAGAACTGTGTGCAACTTGCTATGTTGAAATAAGAACACCATATCACTTCTGTGATAGTCCTGCCAAAGATGTATAAAATAAATCTAGACTATAATTATGAGGAAATATCATACACAGTCAAGTTGAAGGACATTCTGAGAAATAATTGTCCTGTGATATTCAAAATTCTGAGGAACTGTTCAGACTGAATGACACTGAAGAAAATAATAACCAAAAGTAATGCATGATCTTGAAATGGCCCATTTCATTATTGAAACTTTTGATGGAACTTGAATAGAATCTAGGGATTAGATGGTAGTACTATCTTAGTGCTAAATTCCTGATCATGATGGTTTTGCAATGGATATAGAGGAGAATGTCCTGGTATGTTGAAATAATGCTCTAATTATTCATTGATAACCAACATATCTGAAAGATCCTACAACAATCATCATGAAGATATCATATCCTCAATCTACTCTAAAATCATTCAGATAAAGCAGTTTTTGTACAATTTTGTAACTTTTCAATTGAAATTGTTAATAAATATAAAGAAAACAACAACAGTAACAATAATAACTGGGATGATAGCACTCAACAATCCAGAAATCCTGGTTTCAAGGCCAGAAACATCTTCTTCGGAAGGCCTTTCTGTTCCTGACATTGTTTTCCAGTGAGAAGAGAACAGAGGTAGAAAAAAACTATCTAGACTAGATGGTCTTGCTGGAGAAGATGAGAAACTAGAGCACTTTTCTCAAGCTCCTAGTGCCATAGACTTTGTGAATCCCATACAGAAAGTGCTTTTTTTGCAGAGTAACTGAGGGTAACTGAGCTTCCCTTAGCCAAAGTGTGAAGGTCTCCTGAAAAACATTGGACTCACTGTGAGTAAGAAAGATACCTAAAAATTACTAAAGCCTATTGATTATTCCTTTTAAAAAATAACAATTTATGTGGTTTGTTATGCATAGACATTCTTTGTAATTTAGTTGCTTCTGGGGAGCGGAATTGACTGGCTAAGGACTGGAAAAGAGGGAGATTTTAACTGTGTACCCTTGAATTTTGCACTATGTACATGCATTTCCTGTTCACAAAAATAAACAAAAGCTACATAAAATAGTCAGTATTTTTTTTTTTTTTTTGTCCTCGCCACGCAGCTTGCAGGATTTTAGCTCCTCGACTAGGAATTGAACACAGGCCACGACAGTGAAAGTGCCAAGTCCTAACCGCAGGACCGGCAGGGAATTCCCAAAATAGTCATTATTTTTAATGTACCTATGTTGAGATAGGGCATCACTGTCCCTTTTTCTGGTTGGTAGGGAAAATGGATTCTACGTATGGGAATGTATGATGAGAAAAGAAATGTTCACATTTCTTCTCTCAGACAAGTTCAGCTTATTGAGTTCAGATTTTTTTTTTTTTTTTTTTTTAATTAATAGCTACTTTATTTATTTATTTATTTATTTAGCTGTGTTGGGTCTTCATTTCGTGCGAGGGCTTTCTCTAGTTGCAGCAAGCAGGGGCCACTCTTCATCGTGGTGTGCTGGCCTCTCACTATTGCGGCCCCTCCCGTTGCGGGGCACAGGCTTCAGCAGTTGTGGCTCACGGGCCCAGTTGCTCCATGGCACGTGGGATCTTTCCAGACCAGGGCCCGAACCCGTGTCCCCTGCATTGGCAGGCAGATTCTCAACCACTGTGCCACCAGGGAAGCCCTGAGTTCAAATTCTTGATATGCTTTCTTCAATCTATTTCTGTGAGCCTTAAGGTTATTGTATACTATGCCCAAATTCTGACACTCTGCTGCCTGCCAGTTTTAGCTTTGTGTGTTGTTGATTGTTTGCTGTTTTAGGGAGTACCTGTGGGCATTTTAGAGAAATTCTGGGTAACTATGCATGAGAGGCTTTTAGCCAAATGCTATTTTACAACAAAATTCATAGACAAACAAATATTTGAATCACAGACGGAATGGAATTAACCTTAAATTTTAGCGTTGGAGTGATACCAATATTTAATAATTTTGTAAACAAGAGCTCCAAAAATGTAGAATATAATTATAGACAGTTAGTAAACATAAATAGATTGAACAGTATAGATAAAACCATGTCCAATTAAATAGCTGTATTGTTTTTAAAGTATGTTCCAAATGTATTATTGTTAAATTCTTAACTTCAAATGACAGAAAACTACTCTAAAATATGAGTAGTGAATATTCTATATATTGATTCAGATATATAAAAACATAGTTGACAGTCCATTGGTCTTTTTTAGGCACACTCAGATTCTCTTACATATGAGAAATATAGCACTATGCTTCTTGTTATTCTAGGAATCAAGATTCACAGAATGTACTCCCAGCACTTAATATCCATGTTAACAAGAGGATATTAATAACAGGGCAGCCTAAGTTACAGAGTGTAATCAGCATAAAAATGCATTCCACATGTAATTTTGCAACTGTGTTTTGAAAATCGTATCATTCTATGAATATATATGATGATATAAGAAATATATTTCAGTTTTATAAAACTGTGTGGAGGAGTTTGTAGAAATTACAAATTGAAAAATTTTATCTGAAAAAATATATTTTTAGTTCTCAGTAAGAATATTTTCTCATTGTTATTAGCATGTACACAGGCACACATCAAGAATGTCTTATTTATTTTCATGTTTTTATTTATATGGACACACTGCACAGCATGTGGGATCTTAGTTCCCTGACCAGGGATCAAACCCATACCCACTGCAATGGAACCATGGATTCTTAACCACTGGACTGCCAGGGAAGTTCCATGTTTTTATTTAAATTCCCCTTCTCAATTCTGATAAATCATATGTTAAAAATCTTAATAAGTATGACCATTTTTTATTATGAAAGTTGATCAATATATAAATTACTAAAATTTTAATCTTCACTGTTTGATGTTGTGGTCAAACACACACAACATAAAATGCACAATACTTTGTTAAGTGTACAGTGTTTAGTATACAATTCAGTAGTGCTATGTACACTCATATTGGTTTTTTTTTTTTTTTACTCATATTGTTGTGAAATGTATTTCGAGAACTTTTTATCTTGAAAAACTGAAACTCTCTACACTATAAACGATAAGTACCATTTCCCCCCTCATCCAGTCTTTGGTAACCTCCCTTCTACTTTTCATTTCTATGAATTTTTAATACATTAGATACCTCATATAAATAGAATCATGCTGTATTTGTTTTTCATGACTGGTTTATTTCACTTAGTATAATGTCCTCAAGACTCATCCATGTTGTATCATGTGACAAGATTTCCTTTCTTATAAGGCAGAATAATATTCCATTGTATGTCTATATCACATTTTGTTTACTCATCTATTCATTAATAGATATTTGGGTTGTTCGGCTTTTGTGGATAATGCTGCTATGAACATGAGTGTGAAAATTCAGCTTTGAGACCATGCTTTCAATATATACCAAGAAGTGGGATTGCTGCATCATATGATCATTTTATTTTTAGATTTTGGAATAAATGATACTATTTTCTATAGTCGTTGCTCCATTTCACAATCCCACCATAAGGATTCCAATTTCTCTGCATCCTCACAAACACTTGTTATTTTCTGGTTTTTGTTTGTTTTTGTTGTTGTTTTTGATAGTGGCCACCCTAATGGTATAAGGTGATATCACATTGTAATTTTTATTTGCATTTCTTTCATGATTATTGATGGTGAACATCTTTTAATATGTTGTTGGTCATTTGTATATCTTCTTGGAGAAATGTCTATTCAAGTCTTTTGCCCATTTGTAATGCATTATTTTCTTGTTGTTGTTGCTTAGGATTAGGGTTAGGGTTAGTTTTAGGAGTTTTTATTCTAGATATTAACCCTTTTTTCAGGTATATTATTTGCAAATATTTTCTCCCATTCCATAGATTGTGTTTTCACTCTGTTAGTTGTTTTCTTTGCTACATAGAGGTTTTTAAATTTTATGTAGTCTCAATTGTCTATTTTTGTTTCTGTTGCTTGTGCTTTTGGTACCACATCCAAGAAATCATTGCTAAACCCAATACTATGAAGATTTTTCTTTTTATTTCTTCTAGGAATTTTATAGCTTTAGGTCATACATTTAGGTCTTTAATGCATTTTGAGTTAATGTTTGTATGTGGTGTAACGTAAGGATCTAAAATAATTCATTTACAGGTGGATATTTAGTTGTCCTAGGTAAATTTTTGAAGACATTGTCTTTCCCCATTGAGTGGTTTTGGCACCCTTGTTGAAGATCATATGATCATATATTGGAGGGTTTATTTCTGTGTTGTCTATTCTACTCCATTGGTCTATATGTCTGCATTTATGCCAGTGCCACATTATTTTGATTACTGTATTTTTGTAATATGTTTTGAAGACAGAAAGTGTGAAGTCTCCAGATTTGTTTTTCTTTCTCAAAATTGTTTTGGCTGTTTGCAGATCTCATGGAATATGTAAATTTTAGGATTTTTTTTCCTATTTACACAAAAAATGCTTCTAGGATTTTGACAGATATAACATTGAATCTTAGATGGCTTTAGGTAGTATTAAAAACTTAATATAAGGTTTTCCAATCTGTGAACATGGGTTATAGTTTCATTTATTTTTCCCTTTGATTTTCTTCTGTCAATGTTTTGAGGTTTTCAGTGTACAAGTATTCCACCTCTTTGGTTAGGTTTATTACTAAGTATTTTATTTTATGCTATCACAAATTAAGTTTTCTTAATTCTTTTTTGAATGTTTATTTTTAGTATATAGAAATGCAACTGATTTTTGTGTGTTCATTTTTTTGTTCTGCAACTTTGTTGAATTTGTTAGTTCTGATATTTTTTGGTGAAGTCTTTAGAGTGTTCTACATATAAGATAATGTTATATTCAAACAGATAATTTTATTTCCTCCTTTCTATTTGGAAAGTCGTTTGGATGCCTTTCATTTCTGTTTCTTGCCTAATTGTTCTGGCTAAGGCTAACAATACTATATTGAATAGGAGTTATGAAAGTCGGCTACTTGTCTTATTGCAGATATTGGAGGAAAATCTTTCAGTCTTTCACCACTGAGTACAATGTTAACTGTTGGCTTTTCATATATGACCTCTATTATGTTGAGGTAGTTTTCTTCTGGTCACTTTTTGCTGAGCTTTTTTTATCATGAAAGGGTATTGAATGTTGTCAAATGCTTTTTCTGTATTAATTGAGATGATCATGTGGTTTTTATCCTTCATTCTGTTAATGTGATGTATTACATTGATTGATTTTTTTGTATTAAAACATTCTTCCATTCCAGGTATAAATCCCACTAGGTCAAGGTGTACTATTCTTTTGATATGCTGCTGAATTCAATTTCCTGATATTTTGTTTAGAGTATTTGTATCAATATTTATCAGGGATGTTGGTCCTTAATTTTCTTTCCTTGTAGTATCTTTGGCTTCAGTGTTAGGGTAATGCTGGCCTCATAGAATAAGCTTGGAAGTGTGCTTTTCTCTTCAATATTTTGGAAGAGGTTGAGAATAGTTGGTGCTAATTTGTCTTTAAATATTTGGTAGAATTCTCCAATGATGTAATCTCTAGTTTTGAGCTTTTCTTTTTTGGGAGGTTTTTGATTACTGATTCATTTCCCTTTTTAGTTATTGTTTTGTTAAGATTTTCTATTTCTCCATGAGTCAGTTTCTGTTGGTCATGTGTTTCTAGGAAAGGATCCATTTCTTATAGGTTATCCAATGTGTTTGCATGTAATTGTTCATAGTATTCTATTTTAACCCTTTTTATTTCTGTTCTGTTGTTTAATGCCTGCTTTTATATTTCTGAATTTAGTTATTTGAGTGTTTTCTCTTTTTTGCCTTAGTTAATTTAGTATTTGTCAATTTTGTTGATTTTTTTTTTAAAACCAACTTTTAGTTTTATTGATTATTTTCTGTTTTTCTAATCTCTGCTCTAATATTTAATATTTTCTTCCTGCTGACAGAATTAGGTTTAGTTTTTTTTTTTTTTTTCTTTTCTAATTCCTTACAGTGTAAAATTAGTTGTTGATTTGAAACTTTTTTCTTTATTAATGTATGTGCTTACAGCTCTAAGTTTTCCTCTTAGCACTGCTTATGCTGCCATCCATATTTTGTTTTTGTTTTCTTTTTTCTCAAAGTATTTTTAAATTTCTCTCGTGACTTCTTCTTTAACCCATTTAAGAATGTGTTGTTTAAGAATGTATTGTTTGCTTTTCATGAATTTGTGGATTTTCATTTTTTTCTTTTACTATTGATTTCTAGTTTCACCTCATGGACCAGAAATGATAATTTGCCTTACTTCAATCTTTTAAAATTGTTAAGATTTGTTTTGTGGCCTAACATGAAGTCTATTGTGGAAAATACTTTATGTAACCTTGAGAAGAATGTATATTCTGCTAGTCTCGAGTGGCGTGTTTTATATATATTGTTGTCTATATTGTTGTTAAGTCCTCTGTTTCTTTATCTCTGTCTGGTTGTTCTATCCACTATTCTATCCAAAGTGAGATATTTAAGTCTCCTGCTATTATTTGTCTTCTTTTTATTTCTCCCTTAAGTCTGTCAAACTTTGTTTCATATATTAAGGGCCCAGATATTGGGTGTACAAATATGTACAGCTTTTATACCTTCTCGGTGAATTGGCACTTTAATCATTATATAATGTCCTTTTTCTCATAACAGTTTTCAACTTAAAATCTAGTTTGCTGGATATTGGTATGACCACTCCTGATCTCCTTGGTTTACCATTTTTATGGAATATCTTTTTTCTTCATTTCATTTTCAGTTTCTTTGTGTCCTTAGGACTAAAATGAGTCTCTTGTAAATAGCATATTTTTAATCCATTCAGCTAATTTGTGTGTTTTGATTGTTGAGTTTAATCAACTTACATTTAAATTAATTATTGATACAAGATTATTACCAGTTTATTAATTGTTTTCTCTATGTTTTATAGCTTCTTTGTTCTCAATTTCCTCTCTTACTGCCTTCCTTTTGGTTTTATTGATTTTTGTGGTGATATGCTTTGATTCCCTTTCCATTTCCTTTGGTGTACATTTTATAGATATTTTCTTTGTGGTTACAATTGAATTTACAGTAAAAACTTAAAGTTTTAAGCATTTTATTTTAAACTGATCAGTTTAATTTAACTTAATTTCAATCACCTACAAAACTCTACTACTTTACAGCTTCATCTCCCACTTTTTGTTATTGATTCACAAATTTCATCTTTACATATTGTAAATTCATTAACATGGATTTATAGTTATTTATTAAGTTTTTGTAGTTTAAATTTTATACAAGAATTAAAAGGGACCAAATTACAATAATACCTGTTACTAATATTTGTTTATATATTAACCTTTAATAGAGAACTTTATATTTTTGTATGACTTTATTTTCCTATCTAGTGCCATTTCATTTCAACCTGAAGGACTACCTTTAGCATTTCTTGCAGAAAAGGTCTAATGGTAATGAACTCCCTTGATTTTTGTTTATCTGTGAGAGTCTTAATTTCTCCTTCATGGTTGAAGGATAGTGTTTTTCCAATATAGAATTTTTTGTTGACAGTATTGTTTTTAGTATTTTGAATACATTATCCCTCTCCCTTTTGGCCTGGAAAGTTTCTACTGAGAAATCCACTGATAATTTCATGGAAGTTCCCCTATATGCAAAAAGTTGCCTTTCTCTTGCTACTTTCAAGATTCTTTTCAATTTGATTTTTAGCAGATTGTTTGTAATGTGTCTTTATGTGGATCCCTTTGGGTTTATCATACTTGAATTACATTCAGTTTCTTGAATTTCTATATCTATTTAGTTCCACAGATTTGAAAATTTGGGGGACACTATCACTTCAATTAAACTTTCTGCCTCTTTCTTTTTTTCCTTCTGGGACTCCCATCAGATATATTATAATGATTAATATCATAATGCAATTATGAATAAGTCACTCTAAACATTCAAGGGAAGGTTTTTGTGTGTAAGTTTTTAATTTCTTTGGGTAAATACCAAGGTGCATAATTGATGCATCATATGATAAGAACATGTTTATTTTTGTAAGAAGCTTTCAAACTGTCTTCCAAAATAGTTGTGCCAACACCAATTATGTGAGTCTCTATTACCCCACATCCTCGCCAATATTTGCTGTTGTCAGCATTCTGGATTTAGGCCATTCAGATAAGCGTATATAGTAGTATCTCCTTATTTTAACTTACATTTCTTTGATGACATATGTGGAGCATCTTTTCATATGCTTATTTGCCATCTGTATTTCTTATGTTCTTCTTAATATCTTGACTGTGTCTTTTGGCAGAGACAACATTTTTCATCTTAATTTTAATGAGTTCCAGTTTGTAACTATTTTCTATCATGGATTGTTCCTTTGGAACAATCTAAAACAGTCATCACCAAACCCATGGTCATCTTCATTTTCTTCTGTTTTACAGTTTTGCATTTTTCTGCATATGGATATCCAATTTTTTAAAAGACTACTATTTGTTGGAAAGACCATCATTTCTCCATTGTAATACTTTTGCCCCTTTATTGAAATTCAGTTGAAGGGACTTCCCTGATGGTCCAGTGGTTAGGACTTCACCTTCCAATGCAGGGGGTGTGGATTTGATCCCTGGCCAGGGAGCTAAGATCCCACATACCTCACAGCCAAAAAACCAAAACATAAGACAGAAACAATATTGTAACAAATTCAATAAAGATGTAAAAAAAAAAACCAGATAATTAAAAAAAAATGAAATTCATTTGACTATATTAATGGCAGTCTAACTCTGGGCTCTCTATTTTATTCCATTGATCTAGTAGTCTAGTTTTTCTAATTCCATACTATCTTAATTGCTGTACATTAATAGTGTCAAGTAAATCTTGACGTTGAGTAGTGTCAGTCTTCTGACTTTTTTTTCCTTTAATACAGGCATACCTCATTTTATAAAATTTTGCTTTATTTTACTTTGCAAATATTATTATTTTTACAAGTTGACGGTGTGTAGCAATCCTGCATGGAGCAAGTCTGTCAGTGTCTTTGTTTCTAACAGGATTTGCTCACTTTGTGTCCCTGTGTCACATTTTGGTAATTCTTGATATATTTAAAATTTTTTTTATTATTGTTATATTTGTTATGGTGATAAGTGATTTTTGATGTTAATACCATGACTCACTGAAAGTTCAGATGATGGTTAGCAGTAAGGTATTTTTTTAACTAGGGTATGTACATTGCCTTTGTAGACATAATGCTATTGCACACTTATTAGACTACAATACAGTGTAAACGTAACTTTTATAGGCACCGGAAAATAAAAAATAAAAAAATTGTGTGACTCACTTTAATGTGATATTTGCTTCATTGTGGTGGTCTGGAACTGAACCAACAGTATCTCAAAAATATTCCTGTATTGTGTTGACTATTCTGGATCTTATTCCTCTCCATAAAGAATTTAGACTTAGTTTGTTGATATCAAAAAATATAACTTCCTGGTATTTTGATTGGAATTGCATTTAGATCTATAGAGCAAGTTGGAAGGACTGATATCTTGGTAATATTGAGTCTTTCTATCCATAAACATGGAATATTTCTCTAATTATTTAGTTCTTTGATTTCATTCAATGGAGTCATGTAGCTTTCCTCATATAGATCATGCACATGTTTTGTTAGATTTAAACATAAATGTTTCATTTGGGGTAAACATAAATGGTATTGTGTGTTTAACTTCAAATTCCACTAGTTTATTTTTGGTATGTAGAAAAATGATTGACTTTTTATATTAACGTTATATCCTGCTAATTTGCTGTAAACACTTGTTAGTTCAGGACTACTTTTGTCCACTCTCTCAAATTCTCTACATAGATGGTCATGTCATCTGTGAAAAGAGATAGTTTTATTTCTTCCTTCCCAAAATATATACTTATTTTTTTCTTTTAGTATGTCATTGCTGTAATTAGAAATTTCAGCACAATGTGGAAAAGGAGTGGGTGAGAGAAAACATCTTTGTTTTGTTCCTAATCTTGGTGGTAAAGCTTTGTGTTTCTCCACATTAAGTATAATGCAAACTGTAGGTTTTTTGTATATGTTTATTATTAAGTTGAGGAAGATCTCTACTCCTAGTTTGTGTAGTTTTTGTCATAACCATGTGTTATGTTTTGGAAAATTCCTTTTTCTGCTTCTATTGATATGATCATGTGATTCTTTTCTTCTTTAGCCTTTTGATTTGATGGATTACATTAATTGATTTTAGAATGTTGAACCAGTCTTGCAAACCTTGGATAAATTCCACTTGGTTCTACTGTGTAATCATTTTATGCATGGTTAGATTTGATTTGCTAATATCTTGTTGAGTGTTTTTGTATCTGTGTTCATGAGAGATATTGATCTGTAGTTTTCATGTAGTGTCTTTGTCTAATTTTAGTAATAGGGTACTGCTGGCCTCATAGAATGAGTTAGGAACTATTACCTCTGCTTCTATCTTCTGAAACACATTAGAAAGAATTGGTATAACTCCTTTCTTAAATGTTTGGTAGATTTCACCAGTAAAACCATCTGCACATGTTTTCAGTTTTGGAAGGCTATTAATTATTGATTTGATTTCTTTTGTAGATATAGACCTATTCTGATGATATATTTCTTCCTGTGTGAGAAAACAATTAGTTGAGGGATTTTGGCCATTCTAATAGGTGTGTAGTAGTAGCTCCTTGTTTTAGGAGATCACATCTTTTAAAAAATCATTCTATTTTTATCTAGGTTGTCAAATTTGTGAGCATATAATTATTCATGGTACTCTTTATGATTCTTTTAATTTCCCTGAGATCTGAAAGAATTTTCTATCATTTCTGATAATACTAATTTGTGTCCTCTCACTTTTTTCTTAGTTAGCCTGGCTAGAGGCTTATAGATTTTATTGACCTTTTCAAATAACTGGCTTTTGTTTTCAGTGATTTTTCTTCATTGATTTTCATTTTCAAATATATTGACATTTATTTTACTCCTTAATATTTCTTTTTTTATACTTACATTGGATTTAATTTGCTCTTCTTTTCTAGTATTCTATGGTGCAAGCTTAAGTGACTAATTTTAGAAGTTTCTTCTTTTCTAATATATACATTCAATGATAAAAATTTCTCTTTAAGCACTGTTTTTGCTGCATCCTACAAATTTTGATAATTTGTATTTTCATTTTTATTCAGTTCAAACTATTTTTAAATTTCTCTTGAGATTCCTTCTTTGACTCCTGTGTTTGTGTGTTGTTTAAATTCCAAGTATTGGAGGTTTTCCATCTACCTTTCTGTTACTGATTTCTAGTTTAATTCCACTGTGGTCTGAGAACAGACATTGCATGATTTCTATTCTTTTAAATTTGTTAAGATGCATTTTAAAGACCATGTGTGATTGGTGAACGTTCCATGTGAATTTGAGAAGAATGTGTGTTATGCTTTTGTTGGATGAAGTAATCAATTGATGTCAATTATATGCATTTGATTAATGGTGTTGTTCAGTTCAGTTGCCTTCTTTCAGTTTTTCTGCCTGTTGCATTTGCCCATTTCTGACAGTGGAATGTTGTAATCCCCAACTATGATAGGTCATTCATTTATTTCTCCTTGCAGTTCTATCAGTTTTTGGCTTACTCAATTTTAAAGATTATTGTTAGGTTCATACATATTAAGGATTGGTCTGTCTTCTTGAAGAATACACATTCATCATAATATAAAGTTGTTCTCTATCCTTGATGAGTTTCCTTGCTCTTAAGTTGACTCTGTATGAAATTAATATAGCTATTCTTATTTTCTTTTGATTAGTATTAGTATTGTATATCTTTTTCCATCCATTTACTTTCAATTCATATGTCTTTATATATAAAGTATATTTCTTTTAGACAACAAATTGTTGGGTCTTGTTTTTTGATTCACTCTGTCAATCTCTGTCTTTTAATTTGTGTATAGATCAATGTGGTTTAAATTATTGATATAGTTGAATTAGTATCTACCTTATTTGTTACTCTTTTCTATCTGTTGCCTTGTTCTTTATTTTTATTTTTGTCTTCTACTCTTTTTTCTGCCTTTTTTGTTTTAACTGAGAATTTTATGTTGTTCTATTTTGTTTCCTTTTTCAGCATATCAGTTGTGATCATTGATTTTGTTTCAATGAATGGGTTAAATGATACCCAGATAGCAGGTAAAACATTTTTTTCTGGGTGTGTTTGTAAGAGTGTTTCCAGAAGAGATTAGCATTTGGATCAGTAGAGTGAGTAAAGAACATCTTCCCTCATAAATGTGGGTGGGCATTATTCAATCCTCTGAGCATCAGAGTAGAACAAAAAAATGTGGAGGAAAAGTAAATTTCTCTCTCTTTGAGCTGAAACATTCATCTTCTCCTGCCTCCAGACATTGGGACTCTTGGTTATTGGGTCTTCAGATTCTAGGACTTAGAGCAATGGCCCATTCTGGCTTTTGTTCTCAGACTGAGAATTATACCATCAACTCCCCTTGTTCTTAGGCCTTCAGACTAGGACTGTATTATATCATCAGCCCTCCTTATTCTCAAGCTTGCAGATGACAAATCATGGAACTTAATCAATTTCAATAACTGTATGAGTCAGTTCTTACAAGAAATATATATATCTTCTATTAGTGCTGTTTCTCTGGAGGTCTCTAACTAGCACATCAGTTATACTTTTATTTTTACGATTTCAGCAGCTGACCTAATTTACAATATACATTTACAACTGATTAAAGTCCACTTACAAATAACTCTACACCACTTTGTTACAATAAAATAATTCTAATTCATCCCCCTATCCCTTATATCATTGCTGTTATTCTTCTTACTTGTATATAAACATACATAAGGATCCATAATCTAATCTATTTTTGATCTTATTTCAAACAAAATGTTATCTGTTAGATCAATTAAGAATAAAAAGTTTTCATTTTGCTTTTACTTATTCCTTTTCTGATACTCTCCCTTTCTTTATATAGATCCGAGTTTCTAACCTATATTATTCTCATTCTTTCTAGAGAATATATTTACATTTCTTGCAAGTCAGGACTACTGGCAACAAATCCCATCAATTTTTTGTTACCTGAGTAAGTCTTTATTTCTCCTACACTTCTGAAAGATAATTTTTCAGGATACAGAATTCTAGGTTGTTGGGTTTTTTCTCTGGACACATTAAATTTTCACTTCACTCATTTTCTGTTTATGTATTTTATGAGGAGAAGTTAGATGAATTTCTTATATTTGCTCCTCTAGGTAAAATTTCCTGCCCCCTGTCCCAACTTTCAAGTTGTTTTTCTTTATCTTTGATTTTCTGTCATTTGAAAATGATATGTCTAGGTATACTTTTCAGCATTTTCCTACTTGGTGTTCTCTGAGATTCCCAAATCTGTGGTTTGGTGTCTAACAGAAATTTGGGAAAATTCTCTGTAATTATTGTTTCAAATATTTCATCTGTTTTATTCTCTCTTTCTTCTCCTTTTGGTGTTCCCATATGTATGTTATACTTTTGTATTTTTCCCACAGTTCTTGGATATTCTACTTTTTTCTGTTGTTTTTTGGTCTAATAATTCCAACACCACTGCCATATCTGATCCTGGTTTTGATGCCTGTTCTTTCTCTTCAACTCTTTTTTTTTTTTTTTTTTGTCCTTTAGTAGCCTTGTAATTTTTTCTTGATATATGGACCTCAGGTACGGTGTAAAATAAATTGTTGCAAAATGGCTTAAATAATGTGGTGGTTTTGAGGGGGGATAAAATGTTCTATAGTCCTATGATTAGGTCTTAGTCTTCTAGTAAGATTGTGGTTCTGGACTATAAATATTATAAGTGTCTCTCAGTAACCATCATCCCCCTTTAGTAGGGGCAGAATGGCTAGATGGGGCTGAAGTTGGGTATTTCCTTTCCCACAGGTCAGTTAGGCTCTGAAGAAAATCCCCCAAATTTTAGGCTCTGGTAAAATAGTTTCTCTTGAGAGAAGACCTTTAAGAACATAATGATCTAGGTTTTTCAGAATGGCTATTTTCCCTCCCATCGTTGGAAGCACAAGTGGATTTTTCCCTAATATTCACTGTGAAGACCTGTTCAAGCCCTTAGATATAAAACTCACAAAAGTGTGGGGACTCCCCTATGCTTGAGTCTTCCTGGAATTTTTAACTCTCAGACTTGTCTACACTGAGCCTCCAGTAATTTATCAATTGTAATTTAGAATTTCCTTCCCACCACTGATTCCAATGGAGGTTTCTGCTCCTGGATACCTGCTGCTAAGTTGTGATTCTTTGTATTCATCTGTCTGTTTCTGCCCATTTTGGGGCAACAATTTGCCCAGTGTCCTCACTTCTGTGATATATATAAGGAGTGTTGTAGATTATTTTAGTTTACCCAGCTTTTTACTTCTTAGAATGTAGTGCCAACTTCCAAACTCCTTACATGCTGACTGGAAACCAGTATTCCTTCAGCATTTAATATTCTCCTGCCAATATTCTCCAATTTTTAATTTGTATTTTACTATATACAATTTTTATACATGATTCCTCTGAATTCTAACTATTTTTTGCCATTTAAGATTATCATTTTTTTGTCATGTTTAAACCAACTCTCAGCTCAAGTTGTTGAATGATTAATGAACATTTTATCCTAATTGTGTTTTAGAATTTTACATTTTAATTTACTGTCTAAAATTTATTTTGGTGAAAAAATGATTATCCACTTTTCTCAGCACCAACATTTGGCATATCTTTTTTCTCGTCATTTAAGTTGCCATCTTTCCTTTATTATCAAATCACCATGTATACTGGGTCTATTTCCAGACTTTGCATTCAGATCTGATGATATCTATATCTGTTAAAAACTGCTAATTACCACAATTTCATGATATGTTTAAACATCTCTTATCATATTTCTAACTTCATTACTCTTTATATACGACTAAAATATGTTTGCTATATGTTTTAATTTTCCAGAAATTAACTGTCTTTTTGACAAAATTTAAAGAGTCACTAATCTTGTTTTTAGGGTATTCTGCTAAATATAGATTTTTTTCAATAAAATTTTATAATTTATTTCTATATATCCTGTGCATTTAATTCGATTTCACATCTATTCTTGTGTTCTGGTGAAGTGAAAGGGATTATGTTGCTATTACTGTTGTGTTTACATTTTGAAATTGGTTACTATTGCAATGTAAGAGAATTTTTGAGTTTTGTTGATCTATTTGCTACTCTTTATTGATGGTCTTTCATTTTTCTTATATGAAATCAGTTATTCTGAAATAACTCTTTTCTAATACTTATACTTATTTAACTTTTACATCTAACTACTAGTTGCTCATGAAAATAAAGTAAAATTGTTGTGAAAAAAGATCAGTTTTTGTTTTCAATTTGCATTTTGAACTGTAATACTGGCTGATAATTGTCAAAGAATAGTCATTGGGTTTTGCACAAACACGTGAAATAAGTTTTTTAAATTAATTTTAATTGGTTTATAACATTGTATAAGTTTTATGTGTACAATATTATATTTCAACTCTGTATATACAACAGAGTGCTCACCACCAAAAGTTGTTTCCATTTGTCATCATACTGTTGACACCCTTTACCCATTTCACTCTCACCCTACCCCTCTTCTCCTCTGGTGACCACTACTCTGTTCTCTGTATCTATGTGTTTGTTTTTGTTTGGTTTGTTCATTTATTTATTTATTTTTTAAATGTTCCACATGTGAGTGAAATCATGCAATATTTGTCTTTCTCCTCCTTACTTATCTCACCTAGCATAATACCCTCAAGGTTCATCCACACTGTCACAAATGGCAAGTTTATACGTTTTTTTATGGCTGAGTAGTATAAGATCTTCTGTCTACATTTGTCTGTTGATTGGAAGTTAGGTTGTTTCCTATCTTGGCGATTATAAATGCTGAAATGAATATAATGATGTGGTATATCTTTTCAAACTAGTGTTTTCATATTCTATGGGTACATATGCAGAAGTGGAATAGCTAGATCATATATTAGTTCTATTCTTAATTTTTTGTTATTTTTTAAATTTTTATTTATTTATTTTTATTGAAGTATAATTGATTTACAAGTTGTGTTAGTTTCAGGTGTACAGCAAAGTGATTCAGTTATATATACATATATATTTTTTTCCAGATTCTTTTCTCTTATAGATTACTATAAAATATTGTTTATAGTTCCCTGTGCTATACAATAGGTCTTTGTTTGTTTTCTATTTTATATACAGCAGTGTGTATATGGTAATCCGAAGCTCTCATTTATCCCTACCCCCTTTCCATTTTGGTATTGACAAGTTGTTTTCTCTGTCTGTGGGTCTGTTTTTATTTTGTATATAGGTTCATTTATATATTTTTTAGATTCCACATATAAGAAATATCATATGATATTTCTCTTTCTCTGTCTTGCTCACTTCACTTAGCATGATAATCTCTAGGTCCATCCATGTTGCCGCAAACAGCATTATTTCATTATTTTTTATGGCTGAATAATATTCCATTGTATAAATATACCACAACTTCTTTATCTATAAATCTGTCAATTGACATTTAGGTTGCTTCCATGTCTTGGCTAATGTAAATAAAGCTGCTATGAATATTAGAGTTCATGTATCTTTTTGAATTATGGTTTTCTCTGGATATATGCACAGGATCATATGGTAGCTCTATTTTTAGTTCTTTAAGAACCCTCCACACCATTCTCCATAGTGGCTGTATCAATTTACATTCCCAACAATGGTGTAGTAGGGTTCCTTTTTCTCCACACCCTCTCCAGCATTTATTACTTGTAGACTTTTTGA
Organism: Balaenoptera musculus; assembly: GCF_009873245.2. NCBI lineage: Eukaryota > Metazoa > Chordata > Mammalia > Artiodactyla > Balaenopteridae > Balaenoptera > Balaenoptera musculus. Next base: position 38,257,584 of record NC_045802.1, read on the forward strand.
TGATGGCCATTCTGACAGATGTGAGGTGAGACCTCATTGTAGTGTTGATTTGCATTGCTCTAATAATCAGTGATGTTGAGCATCTTTTCTTGTGCCTTTTGGTCATCTGTATGTCTTCTTTGGAGAAATGTCTAATTAGATATTCTGCCCATTTTTTAATTAGATCGTTTATTTATTTATTTTTTTGATTCAGCTGAATGGTCAGCCACATCATTTGCAAATATTTTCTCCCATTCTGTGGGTTGTCTTTTTGTTTTGTTTATGGTTTCTTTTGCTGTGCAAAAGCTTTTAAGTTTAATTAGGTCACATTTGCTTATTTTTGCTTTTTTTCCCATTACTCTAGAAGAAGGATCCAAAAAGATATTGCTGCAATTAATGTCAAAGAGTTTTCTATCTATGTTTTCTTCTAGGAGTTTTATAGTATATGGTCTTACATTTAGGTCTTTAATCGATTTTGAGTATATTTTTGTGTATGGTGCTAGAGAATGTTCTAATTTAATTCTTTTACATGTAGCTGTCCAGTTTTCCCAGCATCACTTGTTGAAGAGACTGTCTTTTCTCCATTGTATATTCTTGCTTCCTTTGTTATAGACTAATTGAGCATAGGTGCCTAGGTTTATTTCTGGGCTTTTTATCCTGTTCCATTGATCTATATTTTTGTTTTTGTGCCAGTACAATACCACTTTGATTATTGTAGCTTCATAGTATAGTCTGAAGTCTGGCAGCCTGAATCCTACAGCTCTGTTTTAGTCCTCAAGATTTCTTTGGCTATTTGGGGTCTTTTGTGTTTCCATACAAATTGTAAAAGTTTTTGTTCTAATTTCGTGAAAAATGCCATTGGTAATTTGATAGGGATTGCATTAAATCAGTACATTGCCTTGGGTAGTATAGTCATTTTGACAGTATCGATTCTTCCAGTCCAAGAACATGTTATATCTTTCCATCTGTTTGTGTTATGTTTGATTTCTTTCATCAGCGACTTATACTTTTCAGACTACATGACTTTGCCTCCTAAAGTAGGTTTATTCCTAAGTATTTTATTCTTTTTGATGCAATGTTAAATGGGATTGTTTCCTTAATCTCTCTTTCTGACCTTTTGTTTTTAGTGTATAGGAATTCAACCGATTTGTGTGTATTAATTTTGCATTATGGGAGTTTACCAAATTCATTGATGAGCTCTAGCAGTTTTCTGTAACATCTTTAGGATTTTCTATGTAGAGTGCCATGTCATTTGCAAACAGTGACAGTTTTATTTCTTATCCAATTTGGATTCCTTTTATTTCTTTTCATTCTCTGATTACCATGGCTATAACTTCCAAAACTATGTTGAATAAAAGTGGTGGGATTGGACATCCTTGTTCCTGATCTTAGAGGAAAGGCTTTCAGCTTTTCATCCTTGAGTATGATGTTAGCTATGGATTTGTCATCTATGGCCTTTATTATGTTGAGATAGGTTCCTACTATGCCCACTTTCTGGAGAGCTTTTTGTCATAAATTGAATTTGAATGTTGCATTTAATCAAAAGATTTTTCTGCATCTACTGAGATGTTTATATGGTTTTTATTCTACAATTTGTTAATGTGATGTATCACACTGATTAATTTGCAGATATTGAAAAATTCATTCATCCCTAGGATAAATCACACTTGATCATGGTGTATGATCCTTTTAATGTATTGTGGGATTTGGTTTGCTATTGTTTGCTGAGAATTTTTGTGTCTATGTTCACCAGGGATATTGGCCTGAAATTTTCTTTTTCTGTGGTATCATTGTCTGATTTTGATATGAGTGTGAGAGTGGCCTCATAGAATTCGTTTGGAAGTGTTCCTTTCTCTGCAAATTTTTGGAATAGTTTCAGAAAGATAGGTGTTACCTATTCTCTAAATATGTGATAGAATTCAACTGTGAAGCCCTCCTGGATTTTGTTTGTTGGAAGTTTTTCAATTACAGATTCAATGTGAGTACTTGTGATTGGTCTGTTCATATTTTCTATTTCTTCCTGGTTCAGTCTTGGGAGATTGTATTTTTCTAAGAATTTGTCCATTTCTTCTAGTTTGTCCAATTTGTTGGCATATAGTTGCTTTTAGTAGTCTCTTATGGTCCTTTGTATTTCTGTGGTGTCCATTGTAATTTCTCCTTTTTCATTTTTAATTTTACTGATTTGATTCCTCTCCCTTTTTTTCTTGATGAATCTGGCTAAAGGTTTATCAGTTTTGTGTCTCTTTTCAAAGAACCAGCTTTTAGTTTCATTGATCTTTTCTCTTATTTTTTTTAAACCTCTATTTCTTTTATTTCTGCTCTGATACTTATGATTTCTTTCCTTCTACAAACTTTGGGTTGTGTTTGTTCTTCTTCCTCTAGTTGTTTAATGTGTAAAGTTAGGTTATTTGTGATTGCTTTTGTTTCCTGAGGTAACATTGTATTTCTATAAACTTCCATCCTAGCACTGTTTTTTGTGTGTTCCATAGTGTTTGAATTATTGCATTTTCATTTTCATGTGTCTCTAGGTATTTTTTGATTTCCTCTTTGATTTCTTCAGTGATCCATTGGCTGTTTAGTAGTGTATTGTTTAGCCTCTATGTGTTTCTGTTTTTGGCAGTTTTTTTCTGGTAGTTGATTTCTAATCTCATATAATTGTGGTTTGAAAAGATGCTTGATATCATTTCAATTTTCTTAAATTTACCAAGACTTGCTTTATGGCCCAACATGTGATCTAACCTCATGAATGTCTCATGTGCACTTGAAAAGAATGTGTATTCTGCTGCTTTCAGATGGAATGCTCTATAAATACTAACTAAGGCTATCTGATCTTGTGTGTCATTTAAGGCCAGAGTTTCCTTACTGATTTTCTGTCTGGATGATCTGTGCAATGATGTAAGTGGGGTCTTAAAGGCCCCCACTATTATTGTGTTACTGTCAATTTCTCCCTTTATGTATGTTAATATTCACTTTATGTATTTAGGTGTTTGTAGGTTGGGTTCATATATATTTACAATTGTTGTATCTTCTTCTTAGATTGATTCCTTGATCATTATGTCATTTCCTTCTTTGTCTCTTGTAACAATCTTTATTTTAAAATCTATTTTGTCAGATATGAGTATTGCTACTTCGGCTTTCTTTTGATTTCCTTTTACATGGAATACCTATTTCTTTCACCTCACTTTGCCTGTATGTGTCTCTAGTTCTGAACTGGGTCTCTTGTAGACAGCATATATATTGATGATGTTTTTCTATCCATTCAGCCAGTGTATGTATGTTGGTTGGAGAATTTAATCCATTTACATTTAACATAATTATTGATATATATATTTTTTATTGTCATTTTGTTAGTTGTATGTCTTTTTTCTTCCTTTCCTCTTTTATTCTCTTTTCTTGTGATTTGTTGTCTCTCATTAGTGTTGTGTTTGGATTGCTTTTTCTTTCGTGTGTGTATATGTATTATAGATTTTTATTTGCAGTTACCATGAAGTTTTGATATAGCACTCTGTATATACATATATATATATATATATATATATATACACACACACACATGATTGCTTTAAGTTACTAATCTCTTAATTTCAAATGCATTTCAAATATTCTGCATTTGTACTCTCTTCCTTCCACAATTACTGGTTTAGATAACATATTGGTGTGTAGATGATTTCCTACCTTTACTGTAGGTTTGTCTTTATGGGTGAGCTTTCCCATTCATGATTTTTTTTGCTTCTAGTTGTGCCCTTTATTTTTCTGCCTAGAGAATTTCTTATAGCATTTGTTGTAAAGCTGGTTTGGTGGTGCTGAATTCTCTTAACTATTGCTTGTCTGTAAATCTCTGTCAGATCTGAATGACAGCCTTGTTGGGTCAAGCATCCTTGGTTGTAGGTTTTTCCCCTTCATCACTTTAAATATATCATGTCATTCCCTTCTAGCCTGCAGAGTTTCAGCTGAAAAATCAGCTGATAACCTTATGGGGATTCCTATGTATGTTATTTGTTGCTTTTTCCTTGTTGCTTTTAATATTTTCTCTTTGTCTTTAATTTTGTCAATTTGATTAATAAGTGTCTTGGCATGTTCTCCCTTGGCATGTTCTCCCTTGGGTCCCCTTGGGTTTATTCTCCCATACAGGGCTAAAAGAAGTCTGCCTGTTGTCTTGTTTAATTTTAGCTGACCTCATGAACCATTTCAAAAATTACTATGTTACAGTAGTGCATTGATAAAATCTATAAAACTAGCTAGAAGACAGAATACTTGGACACTTACGTGGAAAAAGGAAATGGCAAAATATTTAAACAAATTGCACTGAAAGGCATTTTTTTTTTAAATTCACATTACTATACCATTTCAGGTTTGGGTTTAAGTTTAGGTATTTGTTAAATCACTATTTTTAATCCTATCAATACTGCTAAGGATAATAAAGATGATGAAAAAATAAAATCTTATTAAACAGTTGGCTTTTAGTATCTACTTTCCTTTTATCAATCATATCAAAGCAAAAATGAACTCAGTTGCTTTATTTCTATGAAAAATATTAAAAGCAATACCATGAATAATTATACATATGTACATGTTATATGTATATAATGTTATATATGTAATAATAAATATATATATATATACATTAAAAAAAAATATGAGACTCTGCTTCCTGGACTTGGGTAACTCTTTCCTTTCCCTTGTTAGGGAAGTTTTCAGCTATTATCTCCTCAAATATTTTCACTGGCTCTTTCTCTCTCTCTTCTCTTTCTGAGACCAATATAATGTGAATGTTGGTGTGTTTAATGTTGTCCCAGAGGTCTCTGAGACTTTCTTCATTTATTTTCATTCTTTTTTCTTTATTTGGTTTGGTAACAGTGATTTCCACCATTCTGTCTTCCAGCTCACTTATTCATTCTTTTGCTTCATTTATTCCCCTGTTGATTCCTTCTAGTGCGCTTTTCATTTCAGTTATTGTGTTCTTCAACTCTGTATGGTTGTTCTTTATATTTTCGAACTCTCTGTTAACAATTTCTTGTAACTTCTCACTCTGTGCCACTATTTTTTTCCTGACCTCTTGGATCATCTTTACAATCATTAATTTGAATTCTTTCTTGTGTAGATGGCCTATCTCCTCATCACCTAGTTGTTCTTCTGGGGTTTTATCTTGTTCCTTCATCTGGAAAATATTCCTCTGCCATCTCATTTCGTCTAAATTTCTAGTTGTATTTTTATGTATGTGGAAGGTTAGTTATGCTTCTCACCCTCTGAGAAGTGGCCCTCTATAGAGGATGCTCTATGTGTCCCAGCAGTACTTTCCCATCTCATCATCCAAGGGCAAGGGAACAGCTGGTCCCAGGGTAAGTTCTGATCTTTGTTTGTGGACTGAGTTCTGCAGGCTGCTGGATCATAGCATTCTTGATTCTAGTGTCTGCCCCTTGGTGGATGAGGCTGGTCTAAGAGGCTTGTGCAGGCTTCCTGGTGGGATGGACTAGTGCCTGCCCACTGGTGGTTGGACATGGGTGTTGGCCGTCTGGTGGGTAGAGCCTTGCAGTGGGTGTGTCTAGAGTGGCTGTGGGCTCAGGAAGTCTCTAGGCAGCCTGTCTGCTGCTGGGTGGGGCTGTGTTCCTATCCTGTTTATTGTTTGGCCTGAGGCATCCCAGCACTGGAGCCTACAGGATGTTGGGTGGGCCCAGGTCTCAGTGCCAACATGGTGACCTCCAGGAGAGTTAATGATGATGAATATTATCTAGGACCTTTGCCACCAGTGTCCTTGTCCCCATGGTGAGTCACAGCCAACCCCCACCTCCGCAGAGTTCCTCCAAGACCTGCAGGTAGGTCTGGCCCAGGCTCCTATGAAGTCAGTGCTTTTCCCCGGGGTCCTGGTTCACACAAGACCTGTGTGTACCCTCCAAGAGTGGAACCTCTCTTTCCTTCAGTCCTGTGGATCTTCTGAACTCAACTGCCTCTGGCCTTCAAAGCCAAATGTTGTAGTGTCCCCTCCTCTTGATTCCAGACTCCCAGGCTGGGGAGCCTGATGTGGAACTCAGAACTCTCACTCCTGTGGGAGAATTTCTGTGATATAATTGTTCTCCAGTTGGTGGGTCATCCACTAGGGAGTATGGGATTTGATTATATTGTGAGAGCACCCCTCCTACTGTCTCATTGGGTTTCTTCTTTATGTCTTTGTATGTAGAATATCTTTTTTGCTAGGTTCAGTTTTTTGTTTTTTGTTTTTGATTGCTGTTCAGGAGTTCTTTGTGATTTTGATATACTCATGAGAGGAGGTGAGCTTAGGGTCCTTCTACTCTGCCATCCTGTCTCCCTTTTCCATTGTTCATCTCATCCCTACCTCAACATTCCTACCTGTGGCTTGGGACCTAGAGTCAGTGGATCCCAACCACTGGAAGGAGAAAAGCAGGAAAAAAGAGTTAAGAGTGAGAGGCCTATTCTTAACTTTTAGAGAAATCTTCATACTGTTTTCCATAGTTGTTGCATCAAATTCCATTCCCACCAACAGTGCATGAAGGTTCTTTTTTCTCCATATCCTCTCTGACACTTATTTCTTTTCTTTTTGATAATAGGCATTCTAACAGGTGTGAAATTATACCACATCATCATTTTAATTTGCATTTCCCTAATAATTACTGACATTGAACACCTTTTCAAGTGCCTGTTGGCCTACTTAAAAAAATGTCTATTCAGCTCCTCTGCCCATTTTTTTAATTGGGTTTTTTTGTTTGATATGAGTTTTATTAGCTCTTTATATACTTTGAATATTAACTCCTTATCATCATATAATTTGCAAATATCTTTTCCCATTTGGTAAGTTGTTCTTTTATTTTGTTGATGTCTTCCTTTGCTATGCAGAAGTTTTTAGTTTGATGTAGTCCCATTTGTTCATATTTGCCTTTGCTTCTTTTGCCTGAAGAGACATATCCAGAAAGATATTGCTAAGACCAATGTCAAAGAGCACACCTCCTATGTTTTCTTCTAGGAGTTGTATGGTTTCTGGCCTCATTCAAGTCTTTAATCCACTTTGCGTTGATTTTTGTTATGGTGTGAAATACTGGTTTAGTTTGATTCCTTTGCATGTAGCTGTCCAGTTTTCCCACTATTTATTGAAGAGACTATCCATTTCCCATTGTATGGTCTTTGCTCCTTGTCATAAATTAATTATTCATATAGGTGTGCAGTTTTTTGGGGGGTTCTCAACTTTGTTCCTTTGATCTATGTGTTTGTTTTTCTGCCAATACAGTGCTGCTTTGATTACTACAGCTTTGTAATATAATTTGAAATCATGGAGTGTGAAACCTCCAGCTTTGTTCTTTTTTCTCAGGATTTCTTTGGATATTTGAGGTCTTTTTTGGTTTTATACAAATTTTAGGGGTTTTTGTTCTATTTCTGTGAAAAAAATGTCATCAGGATTTTGTTAGGACTTGCACTGAATATGTAGATTGTTTTGGGTAATATGGACATTGTAACAATGTTAATTCTTCTAATCCATGAACCCAAAATATTTTTCCATTTTTTGTGTGTCTTCTTCAATTGATTTCAACAATGTCTTAAAGTTTTCTGTGTATAGGACTTTCACCTCATTGTTTAAATTTATTCCTAGGAATTTTATTCTTTGAGATGCAATTGTAAATGTGATTGTTTTCTTAATTTCTTTCTGCTAGTTCATTGTTAGTGTATAGAAAGGCAACAGATTTTTGTATATTAATTTTTTACCATGTAAATTTACTGTATTCATTTATTATTTCTAATGTTTTTTTGTGGAGTCTTTAGGGTTTTCTATTCTTAAAATTATGTCATCCACAAATATGAGTTTTACTTATTTCTTTTCAATTTAGATGTCTTTTATTTCTGTTTCTTGCCAAATTTATCTGGCTAAGACTTTCAATACTATGTGGAATAAGAATGGTGAGAGTGGGCATCCTTGTTTGTTCCTGATCTTAGAAGGATAGCTTTTAGTTTTTTACCATTGAGGATAATGTTAGCTGTGTGCTAGTCATATATGAACTTTTTGTTGTTGTTGTTGAGGTATGTTCCTTCTATACCCATTTTATTGAGGGCTTTGATCATAAATGGGTGTCTAATTTGTCAAATACTTTTTCTACATCTATTGAAATGATCATATGATTTTTATCTTTCATTTGTTAATGTGGTGTATTACATTTATTGATTTCTGGATTTTGAACCATTCTTGCATCCCTGGAATAAATCCTACTTGATCATGGTGTATGTTCCTTTGAATGTATTGTTCAATTCAGGTTGCTAATATTTTGTTGAGGATTTTTTCATGTATGTTCATCAGAGATATGAGCCTATAGTTTTCTTTTCTTGTGGCATCCTTGCCTGGTTTTTATTATCAGGGTAACGTTGGCCACATAAAATGAGTTCGGAAGCACTCACTTCTTTTTAACTTTTTTGAAGAGCTTGAAAATGATAGGTATTAAATCTTTGGATGTATGGTAGAATTCACCTGTGAAGCTATCTGGTCCTGATTTTTCAAAGAGGTGTTTGGTTGATGTTTCAGTTTCATTACAAATGATCTGTCTATTGAGATTATCTATTAATTAATGATTCAGTATTAGAAAGTTGTATGATTCTAAGAACTTATTCATTTCTTCTAAGTTGTCCAATTTTTTGGCATATAACTGTTCATAATATTCTTTTATAATTCTTTGTATTCTGCGGTAGTCATTGTTATGTCTCCTCTTTCATTTCTGATTTTATTTGTCAGAGCCTTCTGGTTTTTTTTTTTTTTTGGTGAGTCTAGCTAAATGTTGTCACTTTTTAATATCTTTTTAAAGAAACAGCTCTTAGCTTTATTTACCTTTTCTATTTTCCTTTCATTTCTATTTGATTTATTTCCATTTTAATATTTATTATTTTCTTTCTTCTACTGATTTGGGGCTTTGTTTGTTTTTTTTCTAGTTCCTTTAGGTATAAGTTTATATTGTTTATTTGAGATTTTTCTTGTTTCTTGAGGTAGGCCTGTACTGCTTTAAACTTCCCTCTTAGTGCAGCTTTGATGCATCCTATAGATTTTTGTGTGTTGTATTCTCTTTTACATTTGTCTTTGGGGTTTTTTTCCTTTAATTTCTCCTTTGATTTCTCTGTCAACCCAAGAGTTGTTCAGTAGCATATTGTTTAGTCTCCATACATGTGTGATGTTTCCAGATTTCTTTTTGTAATTGATCTCTAATTTTATACCATTGTATTTGGAAAAGATGCTTAATATGATTTCAATCTTCTTAAATTTATTGAGATGTGTTTTGTGTCTCAACATATGGTCTATCTTTGAGATATTTCTTGTGCATGTGAGAATGTATATTTTACTGCATCTGGATGGAATGCTCTGTATAAATCTATTAAGTCCATCTGGTCTAATGTTTCATTTAAGGCCACTATTTTTTGTTGTTATTGTTGACTTTCTATCTGGATGATATATCCAGAGATGTAAGTGTTGTGTTAAAGTCCCCTACTATTACTGTGTTGTGGTCAATTTCTCCTTTTATGTTTGTTAATATTTGCTTTATGTATTTAAGTGCTCCTATGTTGGGTGCATATATATTAATAATAGTTTTGTCTTCATGATGATTGTTCCCTTTATTATTCTATAATGTCCATCTTTGTCCCTCATTAAAATTTTGGCTTGAAGTCTCTTTTGTCTAGTATGAGTATGGTTACACCCAATTTCTTTTGGCTACCATTTGCTTGGAGTATCATCTTCCATCCTCTCACTATAAGCCTGTGCTTTTCTTTAGAGCTGAAATGAGTCTTCTGGAGCCAGTGTATAGTTGGGTCTTGCTTTTTAATCCATTCAGACAGCCTGTGTATTTTGATTGGTGAGTTCAATCCATTTACAATTAGGGTAATTACTGATAAATGAGAACTTGGTATTGCCATTTTCTTTTATTTTCTGGTAGCTTTATATCTCCGTTATTTCTTTTTTCTTGTGTTTCTGTCTGTCATTTTATTTTGGTGGCTTTCTATGATGTTTTTCTCAGTTTCCTCCCTTTTTATATTTTGCGTCTCTGCTCTAGATTTATGCCTTGTGGTTACCATGAGGTTTGTATAAAACATCTCATAGATAAAATAGTCCTTTTTTTCTGCTGATATCATTTTATCTTTATTTGCATATATGAGTTCCAGCCATTTTTCTTCCCTTTTAGGGTATTGTTGTCACAAATATTTTCATTTTTTTACTGAGAATTTCTTACCAAATTGAACTAGCTGTGGTTATTTTTACCACTTTTTGTTTTAACCTCAATGTCGTAATTGTGTTTAAGAACCTATTCTGATATAGAGTTTTAATTTATTGATTCTATTTATCACATTACTCAAAGTTTTGTGTAATTTTGCCTTAAGAGCTCATTTCAACATTTCTTGTAAAGCAGGTCTAGTATTGATGAACTTCCTCAGCTTTTGTTTGTCTGGGGAACTCTTTATTTCTCCTTTGTATCTGAATGATAACTTTGTGGGGTAGAGTATTCTTGGCTGACAGTTTTTATCTTTCAATATTTTGAGTATGTCATTCCACTCCCTCCTGGCCTTTAGAGTTTCTCCTGAAAAGTCTGCTGATACCCTACTAGGAGTTCTTTTTTATATTACCATCCATTTTTCCCTGGCTGCCTTTAAATTATTTCTTTGTCATCAACTTTTGATAGTTTTAATATAATGTGTCTTGGAGAAGGTCTTTTTATATTGAACACTCAAGTGTTCTTTTATCTTCATAGACTTATATATCTAGTTCCTTCCCCACATTTGGGAAGTTCTCAGGTATTATTTCTTTAAATAAAATCTTTTCTCCTTCTGGGATACCCATTGCCCTAATGTGGTTCTTCTTAAAAGAATTAAATTTAAATCTAATTAAAATTTCATGGAATTTAAATTTTAAGAGATCTTAATTCTCTCTCCTCTTATACTTGTATTATTTCTCATAGAATTTAAATTCTCATAGAATTTAAATTTTAAAAATATCTTAATTCTCTCCCCTCTTATACCTGTAAGACTCCATCTTCAAGCTTGCTAATTCTCTCTTCCATGCAGTCTGCTCTATTTCCAGTGCTTTCTAATTCATCATTTATTTCATTTATTGAGTTCTTCAGTCTCAGAAGTTTTGTTTGGTTCTTTTTTAGAGTTTAGATGTTTCTGGTAAATATTCCTTTTGTTTATGAATTTTATTCCAGAGCTTATTAGACTGCCTTTCTGTGTTTTCTTGTACTTCATTGATTTTCTTCATGACAGCTATTTTGAATTCTCTATCAGACAACAATATATCATGGCTTAAAATTTGGTTTCTGGAGAAGTTTCATTTTATTTTTCTGATATTGTGTTTCTGGGTTCTTCATGGTGTTTAATGAATTGTTCATCTGCTGACACATTTAAAGTAACAAACACCTTTCTTCTTTAGGTAAAGTTTAGTTTTTTGAGGTTTTTTTTCCCCCTTCACATCTAATGATTGAACAGGTTAGAAATCTTTTTTTCCCCAGTAGGTAGCGTTATAGCATGAGTTTATCTGAGCTCCCTCTGGCTATATTTGAGAATCAGCATTTTTCACTTTCTTCTGACTCTGTTAGAGATGTCACCAGTGCCTTTGCTGTCACTGCTTTTGCCTCTATGGTCGTTGGTGCCTTGCTGTTACCAGTGTCGCTGGTGTTGTGGCCTGGGACACCAGGGTAGCAGCCCTCTTCACCATATCTATGGTCTCCTGGATTGTAGTCTCTGCCAACTTAGGGAGTGGGGAGTTTGAGGGTAAAGCCAGGGTCACAGGTGTCTCTACCATGACAGGAATTGTCAAGTTTGTGGGTTCCATTGCTATGGGTAGGGGTGTGGCTGGAGTTATGGGCACCTTAATGGTGCAGCCCCACAGCTGCTACTATCTGGTTCCCTGTGGCTTGGGTGCTATAGCTGGAGGCCAGTGTTGCATGCCTACCTCCCTGATACTACCTAGTTCTCTGGGGGTTATAGGTTCAGCTGTCATGCCCAGGGCAAAGAATTGCATACACTGCCTGAGCTCTTTCCCAGGTTCTGCCTCCTCTGTGTGTTCCAGTCCACCCACCTTTGGATGTACAGAATGTGGAATTCTTCAGCATGCTGGAGTGTTGGGCAGAGGCACCTTTGTTGAGTTGTAGATGTTTTACTGGTTGTAGATTGAAGGAGAGAGACAAAGTAGCATCTTATACTGTCATGACAGTGACGTCACATCCTTAAATCAATTTTTAGTGTGATCCTTTGATGAAACGTCTTTCCAACATTTATCAAAACTATACCTTCCATTTGGCATGTTAATATAATAAATTTTAAATATGTTTTCCAGTATTAAACCTTCTTATAGTTCTAGAATTTTAAGTCATGCTTAGTATTTTAATGACTCTGTTATTTTCCCTTTAGATGTTTATATCTGTAATCATAATGGAGATTGGTTTTCACTTTTATGTGCCCAAGTCTTTGCTAGGTTTTGGTATTCTGTGTATTGGTAAAATTTCTAGAGGCCAACCAAAAACAAAAAACAAAAAAAAACCAAAAAAACGACTGTATCATGTTTAAGCGCAAAATGCTTTATTGATGCACGTTAGACAAGAAACTTAATTATAGAGAATCACCATAAAGTTTGCTTGGACATAGTTGGAACATTAGATAGTCCAGTAAGATTCATGTTTGCCAGAGAGCATGAGATTAATCACAAAAATTCAGTGTGAGGAGTACCAATTCAGTGGCGTTTCTAGAGATCCTGCAATCTGTAGCAAGTAGAAGAAGGAAGGAAATCAATTGCACAATTGATAGAGGAAAGACATGTTGGGTCCCTGATGAATATGAAGCAGTCAAACACTCCATGGACTGTGTACTTTCTGAATTTACAAAATAAGGAAAAAATAAAATATTTTTTGTCATGTTTAAACAGTTTAAGTTTTTTTGTTCTGTTTTGTTTTGTTTTTACTGTTGTTAGTATATGCACTTGAGCTTAATCATAAATGTTACAGGCTTCATATCAATGTTCTGGCTATTTTATCTTTGCCTGATTGCAAATTTTAAAGCGATAAGCTTAGAATCTGACAGAATCCCCACATTTTTCAGGAAGAGCCAAGTGGAAACAATTGGAGATCTTCCTATTTACAATCAAAATAGAGTAATGCATCTATTTGGGAATCATATAAATTAATGCCTCAATCAAAGTTTTGAATCATGCAGCTATAGAGATGCTTATCATCTATCCATTAATTTCCCTGGCTTGAACTACACAGCAGTCTGACACATATTGGAAAATGACAATAGATTATAAGAGAATTAATCAGGCAGTGATTGCAATTATAGCTGCTATTCCAGAAGAAGTCTCTTTTCTTGGGCAATGTAATACATCTCTGGTATTGGAAAGTACTTGTGTGTCTGCAAACTTCTTTCCTTTTACTTTCTTTTTAAAAAGTAGAATATGCTTTAAAAAAATTTTTATTTTATATCAGAACACAGTTGATTAACAATGTTGTGTTAGTTTCAGGAATACAGCAAAGTGATTCAGTTATACATATACATGTATCTATTCTTTTTCAAATTCTTTTCCCATTTAGGTTATTACAGAATTGTGAAGAGTTCCCTGTGCTATACAATAGGTCTTTGTTGGTTATGTAAAAAAAATAGTATATTCTGCCAAGTATAGGTCACCAGGAATTAAGTCTTTGAATGCTTTAAGGATATGTGATGCTCCATATCTGTGCCATAAAATAGTCTTGAAGCACAATGACAGCCTCATTATCTCCACAGGCCATAATCCTGGGACACCTCACTAATATCTTGATTCTTAGTGAACTAAGACAACTAAACTATCAGGGAGCAGCAAGTTCAAGTTCCCCAGTTATAAAGGTAAGACATATGTGTGTCCGAGTAGAGAATAAATTCAGAAAATGTTAAATTTCAATGTACCTCATTGAAAGTCCTGGGAATTTAAGTATCTAAGCAATTGAAGTTACTATCTCAAAGTGAAGAATATGCCTGATTTTCCTCTCTGTTTCAATCAGGCCCCTGACTGACCCACAACTGGGGTAAAATAGTAAGTGGTTAATAAGGGAATTTACATATCTCTGGGAGGCATGGAAAAGGAGAGTCAACAAAGTATATGGAGGTGTGCCAAGGTAGCACAGACAGGAAACAATTATCAGCCACATCAGAAGAAGTAAAAGGAAAAATTAGTTGTACAAATCCAGAGATAGTATCTATACCTATGGAAGATGTCAGCTTGACAGAAACTATGTAGTCTTTGTTATTTGGATATACCCTTCCTGGAGCAACCAACATGAAGCATGCAGTGAAAGAGATATGCTAAATTAAATCTTCTCCTGCACTTCATCTCCTGAGCCACTCATTAATTCAACTGAGAGTAGTTCTTCTACCTTTTCATTTTGCTTAACTTTCTCTGCCTCTATGAAATTACGTCAAAGAGTTACCTATTGTGTTCAGATGTGGGAGCATCCCTAAAGAGACTGCGTGTTCCCAAAGCCTTTGGTGGGATAGCTGGACTTGATGTAGATGCAAGTCATGTCTTTCCTCAGGGTGTACTAGAAGATATCACCGTGGCTGGGAGTGGGGGTGGAAATGGAGGGCTAGTGCTAGATCCAGGTGTGAGGCAGGACTTCCCCTGTGCTTAGTGGCTGTCATAGTCCTATCAGGGTCAGGGTTTATCCCAAGTTGCTGGAGCAGAAGCCTTGAGGGTCAGGTCCAAGGTGGTTCTGTTTCCTTTAATTGTATGTTTTTCCTCTCTCCCTCCACTGAGAACCCTGCCTGAGAGTGGAGGATTACTAAAGCAAGAGTAGCGCGTGAAGGCTTTCAGCTGGTATTGGATACAGAGGTCTGAGCTGTCTCCATTGTCCTGCCTGTGCAAGTGCCCACACGGTTTCCCTGTTGTGCTCAGAAATAGCCTCCAGTGCAAGTGCCTTTTGCCCCTCTAAGCCAACCACTTCCCCTAGCCTCCTACCACCTCTGCCCTTTTGTTGACACAGTCCTCAGGGCAGACAGGGCTTATATGAACTTTCAGCATGTATTGGAGGTGAGCTGTCATAGAGCAGCCACCATCAGAAGTCTGGACAGCTTCTGAGGCAATGCTTGAAGAAGTGCCAACAGTGGCCACCACCACTCCACCCCAGACACCACTTGAGACCAGGCAGCCTCTGCATCCCATGATCAAGTCTTCTCCCTGGTTGTGGCTGTCCCAGATCCAGTGCTGTGTTGTGACATGGAGAGAGCATGGCCAGAGCATTCACGTGGTTGGGGAACTCGGTGAGGTGGTCATGGGAAACCTGGCAGCCGCCAGAGCAGACCTCTCTCCACCATGCCACAGAGGGAAGCCAGTAAGTGCTTGCACCTCATGACCAGACTCCAAGCTTCCCACTGCCCTTCTGTTAGTCCCAACAGTTGTTCAACCAGCCAAAGGGGGCTTGTCTCACCTCCGTAGAACCCCAGGACTGGGGTGCTCAGATTATGGCTTTAACCACTCACTCCCCAGGGCAGGTGACCACCCACATAATCTCTTTTATCCTTTGAGTTCCCTCCCAGGGCCAGAGCTCCTGACTTGATCACTTTCTTCCCTTCTTGTCTCTTTGGTTACATGTGTATCATTCTCACAGCCTTGGTTGTATAGTGATTCTTCTTCCAGTTTCCAATTAGTTTTCAGTGATAATTTTTCCACATGTAGATGTATTTTTGATGTGTTCACAGCGGGGAGGTGAGCAACATGGCCTTTTCCTCCACCGCCTTGATCAATTCCCTTTTTCAAAGCAGAGCTAAAATGTAGTAATTTTTTTCTCTATGAATTTGTATAAAATATACTATCTTCTGTAGAATATGCTTAAAAGCACCTGAGAGTTTGTATTTTCCATGGGATGATGGAATTTTTTTTTCTTTTTGCAACTTTAAAATAAAATGAAGCAGAAAAGTACTACAAGAGTCCTTCTAGATTTTTACATTGGCATTTTCCCTCATGATTGAGTCTTCATACTGATAATCAAGGTATGGAATTAATATTAATTAAAATAGACTATGTCTGAATGTTAAAAACTAAGTAAATAAAATATTTATTTTATTCATTCAAAATATGACTCTGTTTCTATGGGAATTTCAAAGATTCAATTAAATTAAATGAGACTTTGTGGGAAAAGAATTTGTTTCTCAGGTTCAATAAAGGTTATCTAAGACTGCGAATTTACTTTGAAAATCATACAGCAAAAAGCCAGCAAGAAAATATCACTCAGCTTAGTCTTGAGCCTTTAGAATGAAAAAGACATCTCATGTTGACATCTCAAATTTATTCACATATATGAGTGATTAACTTTAACTTCAAGATTACATTCTAAAATACATTATACTTTTGTAAAAAATGTAATTATTTTTTCATATGATCATTCAAAATGACCCAAATAATCTCATTACTATAAAATGCGTGATTTTTCATATATAAATTTGAGAAATGTATTTATAAGCTCTTAATCAGAGCTCTTTAATTTCAGATGAGGTACCATGGTGAATGACACAATGGTGTGCATAATCCAAGCCAGCTTCAAAAATTTTATGATAGCTTCTTTTTATTTTAATTCTAATTTTGACACATTTACTGAGTTTTAAAATTCCCCAGCTTCTTTTGGTTTTGAACCAATCTAATATTAATCAGAGATATTTTACTGAGAAATATGGTCATGGCATTTTTGTGCAAGCACATTAGTTTCCATGGAAACATATAGCAAATATTCTTTATGCTATTTCTTTTAACAGAATGTGTTATGAATTGTTTTTAAAGTTACTTTGTGTGAGTTAGATATTATGTCTCTAATAGAAACATACTATTGGACTTCATAATACACACGTATGACCTGAAAGTGCAGGAAATAATGTAATCCTTTCTTATAAGCAATCTCTCAAACTTACAAACATGGCTTTAGTTTTAGGTTTTTCTTTTCTTCTTTTTTTTTTAAATTTTATTTATTTATTTTTATTTTTGACGTGTTGGGTCTTCGTTTCTGTGCGAGGGCTTTCTCTAGTCGTGGCAAGCGGGGGCCACTCTTCATCGCGATGCGCGGGCCTCTCACTATCGCGGCCTCTCTTGTTGCGGAGCATAGGCTCCAGATGCGCAGGCTCAGTAATTGTGGCTCACGGGCCCAGTTGCTCCGTGGCATGTGGGATCTTCCCAGACCAGCGCTACGAACCCGTGTCCCCTGCATTGGCAGGCAGACTCTCAACCACTGCGCCACCAGGGAAGCCCTTTTCTTTTCTTCTTGAACTTCAATTGGAAAAATAATTTTTAACAAGGAAACTACTCTGTTTGGGGGCTAACTCTTTAAGGCTCACTAAGAACAGATTCAGTTGAGTGAGAAATCAACTCATGACTCTTGAACTTTCATAAGTTAAATAAAACTGTTTGTGGTGATCCTTTGAAAAATTTATCTGAGATTCAATATTAGTTGAAGTGGAAAAGTCATGGCTCAAAATTTTATAATGCTGTAAAGAAGAAATTGGGTCATATTGATCAGGGTTCATGAGGGCATGATTGAAAAGCTGAAGAGGAGAGTGATTTGACTCTGGTAAGATCTTGCTAAGCTGCTAGGTCAAAGTTGTGCTCACAGGGAGCTGTACTTGAGACTCAGATAGAACTTGAGTATTGTACTGTGGATTTGTCCATGGAAATTTTCTTAGATCAACCAGCTGAAAAGATTACATTAAGTGCATGTAAATATTTCACAAATATTTGATATATGATATTTATTTTGTATTTTCCTCCAATTATACTTATTTTTTATTTAAATTTTTATTTATATTTTTATTACATATAAATAATATACAGTATTTATGTTATATATATTTATAGTGTATATATATATATATATATAACAAAATTTACTATTTTAACCATTTTTAAACATACAGTTTTGTGGCATTAGGTACATTCACAACGTTGTGCAATCATTACCTCCATCTATTTTCCAGAACATTTTCCTCATCCAAACAGAAGCTCTATATACATTAAACAACTCCCCATTCCTCTCTCTGCTCAGCCCCTGGAAACTTCTATTCTACTTTCTGTCTCTATGAATTTGCCTGTTCTAGATATCTCATATAAATGGAATTATACAATATTTATCCTTTTATGTCTGGATTATCTCAGCAAAATATTTTCAAGTTTCAGCTATGTTGCAACACATATCAGAATTTCATTTTACTTTAACAGAAAAGTAAACAGAAATATAAAAATGAGATAAACCAAAGATTTTCTTCCTCATAAAATAAGAAAACTTCCTCTTTTTCAATGACACTGGAGAAAAACTAGGAAATAAAATCTTACAAACTCAAGGAATGGAGACAAAACCATGGGAAACTTTAGGATAACAGGATAATGGGAACCTTGTAGTCATCTTCCTGCAATATCCTTCCCTCTTGATATATGATAGTTAATAGTAATGAGTAGGTTTTACAAATTCTATGCCTCTCTAAATTTCTTATTATGTGGTATGTTACAGAGATATTGAGAAGAGAAACTATGCACATATAAACTTAGATTTTGAACTGTCATATATATTTATGAAATGTCATATGTATATATGTGAGTTGGAATGTGGGAAAACTATGTAGAAGAAGATACTAGAAAGTACACTTCACAAGATAGTGAAAATGTATAATTTGAATGCTGAGGTGTACAACCTTATTTTGGGATAAAAATACCATTGTTTTTTGTTTTATGTCTATTTACTAAGTTTTTTTTTCACCCGATGCTAGTAAATATTAGATGAAAGAAAAGTGTTTACAAATAAATACAATTTTATTTCTTTTTAAATAGACTTTGTTGACTATGTACACACATATACACACGTATGTGTTTAGTTTACTAAATCTTAATATTGTCTTCTTTAATGAAACTTTCACCACCACAATCAACAGTCACATTTCTTTCCATTTAGAAAGTTTCTTTGGGACTATTTGGAATAAGTTCCTCTACCTTTAGTCCCAACCAAGCACCAAACTGTTTCTGTTATTTTTAACTTTTATTGTTCTATTTTTGATCCATTGCAAGTAAATTTTTGTGTACAGAGTGAGGTAAGTGTTGAGGATCCTTTTTAAATTCCATACAGCATTATTTTTTTTAAAGGCTATGTTTTCTCCACTAACTTATCTTGGCATCTTTGTAAAAAATTTAGTTGTTATAGATGTGTATCTATTTCTGGACTCTATTTCTTTTCATTGATGTATATGACTATCTTCATGCTAATTCTATACTCTTTTGATTACTGTTTAAATAACTTGATTTCAAACTTGAAATCAAGTAGTTTGCATTTGCCAGCCTTACTCTATCTTTTCAAAAGTCAAATAAGTTTTGAAATAGTGGGCTATACAAAATCATATCTGTTTCTTAATGGAGGACTCCATAGAACTTTGAGTATGCTAATATGATCTGAAAATATTGGGCTGGCAAAAAAGTTCGTTCGGGTTTCAAACTTTTCAGCCAACCCCATATTTAAGAGTAAATATACAATAAAACATTTCCCAGAATTATTCTACAAAACTTATAGTTCCCCCCCTCCACACACACAGAACATGTTGCAAGTTTATTTTCTACAAATACACTTTGGAATGTCTGCATTTGAGGGGTAAAAGGGCATATATAATGACACACGATATACAATACATTTGAATCTAGTAATTGGTGTGAAGTCTCTATAAAATTAAGAACACATTGACTCAAAGTAAGTGGAATGCAATACAAACTGGTGGGGTAACATCTATATATTTAAGATATGCAAATTCAATTACTACTGTCTAGGAAAAAGCAAGAAAAGTATTACATTTGAAGGAACAAAATAAAAATTTATATATTGCAGTAGATTTCCTTTCATGGTGAGCCTCAAAAGTAAACATGAACTGAGAAGCATCTGTTCCTACATAAACTTACAGCGATACATTATGTTTGACAGTATACCTTATGTGGATGGCTGAAGGGATTATTTATAGATAATTTAAAGTAAATTTATGTTAATGTGCTTCCATATACTAACTTTAATATCTACTATCATATAAAATGCAACTCACCTGTAATGCTTGGCTAAACTCTTTATTAGGTTGAAGCTTGGTGCTCTGAAGACTTGGTCACAAAGTCAAGGTGGGCAGGGCAAAAATTCTCTCCCAGTAATAGGAAAGAAGCAAGTGTCACTGAAGGCTTTGTCTTTCTTTAAAATAATGTCAGGAATTAAGAGGCAATCCAACACAAAGTCACTAAGATATCCTTTTATGTTTTCTCCAAGAAATGTTATATTTTTAGGTTATATTTTTAGATCTATGATTAATTGTAGGTAAATTTTTATATACTGTAAGGTTTAGGTTACCTTTATTTCCTCACATATGAATGCCCAGTTGTTGAAACAAGTGTCCTTTCTCCATCAAATTACCTTTGCACCTTTGTCCAAAATCAACTTACCATGTAAACATAGGTTTATTTTTAGGCTCTCTTTTCTGTTTACTTGTCCTATGAGACTATTCTTTTATCATTACAATACTATCTTAATTATTGCAGTTTTAAAATACATCTTGATATCAGATAGTATGAGAAATCCAACTTTGTTTTCCTTTTGATAATTGTTTTGGCTATTCTAAATCCTTTACATTTTCCCTTATGTTCTAGATTAACTTGTAAATTTCTACATACATTTCTTCTGATAGTTCTATTGAGATCATTTGGGGGGAAATTTAAATCTTCTCACTAATGAATTTTCCAACCTATGAATACAGTATACATCTCAGTTTTTTAGGTCTTGTTTGACACAACTCATTAGTGCTTCATAGATTTCAGCATACAAAACTTGCACATCTTTTGTTAGAATTATACATATATATTCATTTTTTTGATGCTGCTAGAAATAGGACTCTTTGAAAATATATAAATTTCTATTTTACATTGTGGTCTGTAAAAAGTCAATTGATGTATTTATATTAACCTTGTATCCTACAATCTTGCAAAACTAACTTCTTAGAAACAGTAGCTTTTTAAAAGATTAGTTGAAATTTTGCAGGTAGACATTCATGTTGCCTTCACACAAAGATAATTGTATTCCTTCCTTTCCAATCTGTTTTTTATTTCTTTTACTTAGAATATTGCACTGGCTAGGACATCTTAAATAATATTGAGTGGGAAAGGTGAGTGTGAATGCCATCATTTTGTTTCCAATTTTGGGAAAGGTATATTCATTTTTCACCATAAAATATGATACTCTGTGCTATTTTTATTGTTATTCTTTCTCAAGTTGAGGATAATTTCTTTGATTGGCTACAAAAATGTAAACAAAATAAATTAATTGATAAATTGGACATCATCCAAATTTAAAATTTCTGCTTTCTGAAGGAAAATAAAATATCACAAATAGGTAAAGTATTTTGCAAAGTATGTATCTGCTAAAGGATAACTACCCAGCATGTGTAAAGAAAACTTAGAACTCAGTAATAAGGAAACAAACATTCTAATAAAATTTAGACAAAACTGTAAACAAATGGAGATATATTGAGGACAAACAAATACATAATTAAATGCTCAATGATATTAGTCATTAGAGAAATGCAAATAAAACCACATTGATATACCACTGAACAACAACTGGGATGAAAAAAAGATGGTACCAAATGAGGGTGAAATTGTGCAGTGACTACAACTCTCATGTATTGCCGACGAGCATTTAAAATGGTACAACCACTTTGTGAAGCTGAAGTTTTTCATATAGTTATATATACACATATGGCACAGCTATTCTATTCCTATGGATTATTCAAGAGAAATGATAGCATATGCTGACACAAAACCTTGTGTGTGAATGTGGATAGCAGTTTTATACATAATAGTAAAAAACTGAAAACAATTAAATATTCATCCACTAGTTAATGGATAAACTAACAGTAGTGTGTACATAAAATGAGATGTTATTTAGTGTTTAAAAATGCAACAACATGGATTAATGTCAAGAGCATTGTGCTGAGTGATCTCATTTATATAATATTCTGGAAAAGACAAAATTATAAGGACAAAAAAATTAATATTTTCTTAGTGGTGAGGATGAGAAGAGGAAATTCACTAAAAACTGGCAAAAAATAACTGTAGGTTGAGGTGATGTTTACATTGATGTGTGTGTCAAGAATTTATAAACCTGACCAAAAATGGTGAATTTATGATATGCAAATTTAAGCTTAATTAACTTTATTTATTTTTTTAAAGAAGTGGTTTAAATTGCAAAGTTCATTAGGAAAGGGTCATTCTTCTGTTTAACACTATTTTTGAGCATGCCATGCAGTGTGATAAATTCTGAGCCAATAGTGGCAAACCAATTATACAAAAATTCTGGTTCCTATGAAACTCACATTCTAATGAGGAAAAGCCTAAAAATAAACATATAAATCTGTTAAATATATACTATTTTACATGGTGATAAAGACTATAAAAATAAAGAAGTGAAAGAGATAGAGAAGGTGTCAGGTAAGCGGATAAGTAGGAGAGAATCATGTGGCCATCGAAGAATAAAAAGTTCCAGTATATGCAAAGAAATAGTATATACAAAGACTTTGAGTACTAACAATTTCCACTAATAGCATCCCCATGCACATTATGCACACTCCCATACGTTGCATAAAATAATTAGTGTGACTGTGATTCAGAGAGATAAATGGATGCAGACAGATGAAAGATGATAGATAGATAGATAGATAGATAGATAGATAGATAGATAGATAGATAGATGATGTGATATGTATGTATCATCTTTCATGACTCCCAATTCTCACATCTTAAATCCCATTAACATACCTTTAAACTCATGATTAAAAATAAAAATTTTTGGTATTTTGTATTTTTTTCTAATGCTACAAATAAAGCTTTATTTAAACCAAATGCTTTCCAAAAATAGAATCATAGAATATACTCTCTTCCCTATGTTCCATTTTTTTATTTAATTAAAATTACCTTTTGATATACCTCTAAAATTACCTTTTGATATTCTGTGTCTAAGATGACACAGAATCAGTGAAATTTTTTAATGGCTACATAATATTCCATGGTACAAAAGAGTACAATTTATCCAATAAGTCCTCTGTATTCTTCTGTAGATAGGTATTCCAGCGTGTGTTTGTGTGTGTGTGTGTGCGTGTTTGTGTGTGCCTCTACTAACAACCATGCAAGAATATTTTTAGCCTTAATTTTTCATGGAACTATGTAGCAATGCAAATGTATCCCAAATTTCAGTAGACATCCCTACTTGGTAATATAAATGTCTATGCATTACATAACAATGGCTTTCAAATCAAATTAATGTACTAGAGCTCATTTTGACAATTGCCAGTCTAATGTGTATAAAGCAATATTTTATTGATATTTTAGATGTCTCTGACTACTATTATTTTTAGGAATCTTTGCAATTATTTGGACTTTCTCTTGTCAGAATTATCATACACAGTTTTAATTTTTCTCTAAGTGTATTGTACCCTCCCTGTCAATGCTTTTTAACTTTTTATTTTCTATTGGAGTATAGTTGATTAACAATGTTGTGATAGTTTCAGGTGTACAGCAATGTGACTCAGCCATACATATACATGTATCCATTCCTTTTCAAATTTTTTCCTATCTAGATTGTCACATAATACTGAGCAGAGCTCCCAGTGTTACAGAACAGATCCCTGTTGGTTATCCATTTTAAACATAGCAGTGAATACTTGTCAATCCCAAAACCCCTAACCATCCCTTCCCCTCTGGTAACCCTAAATTTGTTTTCTAAGTTCATGAGTCTGTTTCTCTTTTGTAAATAAGTTCACTTGTATCATTTCTTTTTATATTCTGCATATAAGGAATAGCATATGATATTTCTCTTTCTCTGTCTAAGTTAGTTCACTAAATATGACAATCTCTAGGTCCATCCATGTTGCTGCAAATGGCATTATTTCATTGTTTTTAATGTCTGAGTAATATTCCATTGTATATATGTACCACATCTTCTTTATCCATTCCTTTGTTGATGGACATTTAAGTTGCTTTCATGTCTTGGCTATTGCAAACAGTACTGCAATGAACATTGTGGGGCATGTATCCTTTCGGACCATGTTTTTCTCCAGATATATGCCCAGGAGTGGGATTGCAGGATTATATGGTAACTCTATTTTTAGTTTTTAAGGAACCTCCATATTGTTCTCGCTATTGGCTGTACCAATTTACATTCCCATGAACAGTGTAGAAGGATTCCCTTCTCTCCACACCCTCGCCAGCATTTATTATTTGCAGATTTTTTGATGATAGCCATTTTGACTGGTGTGAGGTGATATCTCATTGTAGTTTTGATTTGCAATTCTCTAATAATTAGCTATGTTGATCATCTTTTCATATGCCTCTTGGCCATCTGTATGTCTTCTTTGGAGAAATGTCTATTTAGGTCTTCTGCCCATTTTTTGATTGGGTTGTTTGCTTTGATGATATTAAGCCACATGAGGTGTTTGTAAATTTTGGACACTAATCCCTTGTCAGTTACATCATTGGCAAATATTTTATCTCAATCTGTGGGTTGTCTTTTCATTTTGTTTATGTTTTCCTTTGTTGTGCAAAAGGTTTTGACTTTATTTAGGCCCCATTTGTTTATTTTTGCTTTTATTTCCATTACTCTGGGGTATGGATCAAAAAAGATATTGCTGTGATTTATGTCAGAGAGTGTTCTGCCTATGTTTTCCTCTAAGAGTTTTATAGTGTCTGGTCTCACATTTAGGTCTTTAATCCATTTTGAGCTTATTTTTGTGTATGGTGTTAATGAATGTTTTAATTTCATTTTTTTACATGTAGCTGTCCAGTTTTCCCAGCACCATTTATTGAAGAGACTGTCTTTCCCCCATTGTATAGTCTTGCCTCCTTTGTCATAGATTAATTGACCATAGGTGTGTGGGCTTATTTCTGGGCTTTCTGTCATGTTCCATTGATCTGTATTTCTATTTTGGGGAGAGTACCATACTGTTTTCATGACTATAGCTTTGTAGTATTGTCTGGAGTCAAGGTGTCTGATTCCTCCAGCTCTGTTTTTCTTTCTCAAGTTTGCTTTGGCTATTCAGGGTCTTTTGTGTATCCATGCAAATTTTAACATTTTTTTGTTCTAGCTCTGTGAAAAATGCCATTGGTAATTTGATAGGTATAGCATTGAATCTGTAGATTGCTTTGGGTAGTATAGACATTTTGAAAATATTGATTCCTCCAATCTACGAACATAGTATATCTTTCCATCTGTTTGTGTCATCTTTGATTTCTTTTATCAGCATCTTATAAATTTCAGAGTACAGGTCTTTTGTCTCCTTAGGTAGGTTTATTCCTAGGTATTTTATTCTTTCTGATGTGATGGAAAATGGAATTGTTTCTTGAATTTCTCTTTCTGACCTTTTGTTGTTAGTGTATAGAAATGCAAGAGATTTCTGTGTATTAATTTTTTAACCTGCAACTTTACCAGATTCATTAGTGAGCTCTAGTAGTTTTCTGGTAGCATCTCTAGGATTTTCTATGTATAGTGTTATGTCATATGCAAACAGTGACAGTTTAAGTTCTTCTTTTCCAATTTGGATTCCTTTTATTTCTTTTCTTCTCTGAGTGCCATAGCTAGGACTTCCAAACTATGTTGAATAAAAGTGGCAATAATGGACATCCTTTTCTTGTTCCTGATCTTAGAGGAAATGCTTTCAGTTTATCACTGTTGAGTATGATGCTAGCTGTAGGTTTGTCTCATATGGCCTTTATTATGTTGAGATAGGTTCCCTCTATGGTCACTTTCTGGAGAGTTTTTATCATAAATTGGTGCTGAAATTTCTGTCAGTTTTTGAGAGCACATTACATATTATAAATGCCTGCAGTGTAAGTTCACACTCCACCTCAGTTATATGGTGTGCCTATTGATTTTATGTTTTTTAAATATTATATGTATATATAAGTATATATACAATTTATGCAGTTAAATATATTTACTTTTTTTCTTTATCACCATCTGTATTCCCAGAAGTTTCCCAAGTCCCTAACTATTTTCTTGTAAAGTTTTTTGTTTTATACTTCACATTAAATATTTTTACCCATCTCTAATTAACTGATACATTCTGTGAGCTAAGTATCCATTTTTATGATTACAAATGAGCTCCATATTTTAAATATATAGTTATATTTAATATAAATAATATATAATTATACTTAATGGGCAATTCTTTTTCATTTTGTTTTATTTTGCCATGAATTTATACATTTATTTACCTTGAAGACTTGCCCCATTTTTCTTAATTTAAATCCCCCCTTCTCTGAAACTTCCCCAACCCCCTCCTCCTCCAAGCTAGCTCTATGACAAGGAATTTTATACAAGTGGATTATTTAAGAAGAAATCCCAGGAAGTCAAGAGACAAAGTGCAAAAATTGAGACAAGGAAGGGAGAAAAACCAACAAAGTTTGTATTAATAGATAGCTTACCACTGTGAGCAACTGGAGCAAGATCTCCCTGGGGACTGTGTTGATCTTGTCTCAGAAATATCTCACCTGAAATTGGGGAGACTAAGGTATTATCCAAAGAAAGCCAAAGTAATGAGGAAAACTTCTACATTGAGATGATGAGAGACAAATGCTTGAGGTGGGAAACAAAACTGTTCATGTGACTACAGGTGAACTCCAAAGGGAAAATGAGAAAGGAAATCAGCAGAGCTTTCTATGCCACCTTTTAGCTGCAGGTGATTGGATTGTTCAGTGAATATTAACATTTTCTGAACATCTTTGCCTTTTACTAGCTGAGTTTGAAATATTTTCCACAACCATCAGGTAAACACAGCACTCTAAAATGAAGAAATAAAAAGATTCCCAATGAGCCTATATACTTTACTTAAATAATATAGACTCTAATTGCTAAGATACTATTGACTAATATTTTTATGCCTAGCATTTCATGTTAACGTGATTACTACGAGAAATCTAAGAAAAGCAGGAAAGATATTCATCATTACCAGATCTGAATCCTCATAATACTCATTTTCTCCTTTACTTGAACTCAATATTTCTCTTTTCCCACTCCCCCAAACTCAACCTCTGCCCTCCTGAAATTAGAGAATATTATCTACAGTTTCCTAATATCTTCAATAATTTCTCTGAATGTTGGCTTCATTTTGCCTTAGACATAAACTGAATATTCATTATGGAAACCATGTCTTCTTCAATTCTTCAAAGTAAAAGTTATTTGTTTTTCTTCACCCCTGACATGTATTTCAGATATTTTTGTTCCCTTGTATTACCATTTATATTATGTTCCCTCTTATTCTATTCACGTTTCTAGAATATTTTTCTTCCAACTTGCTTTACTAATATAGATATCTTGGATAGGGGGAGATTTCAGATGAGTAAAGGTGATTTTCCTCAACTCTCTTACCCTATGTCCAGTCTTTGACTCCAGACCCTCAATGACTCCAGGCCCACAATGAAGAGTCTTGGGAGCAAACTGGTAGATATATATTTACTCACACTGGAAGTGGGCCTCATTGACACTCTAATCTGTTTTACCAGGATACACATGGCTGTTAAAAAGATGTTTAGTTAACAGTTAGTTTCTACTTAACCTCATTTTTCTCAGATTTCTTATTTGTTCATTATTTCGCCAGATGGTAGAACAGCTGTGGGTCTCTTCTCTCCTATGAGGGCTGCATCCTGTTGTAAAATTTAGTTCATTTACATTTATTTTCATTCAGATCTCTGATTATTATTTTTTTTTAATCTAGAATTTTGTAGATTGTCCAACTTGTTTTCATTCTTAGGTTAGGAGTGAAAATCTGTTCAAACTTTGCCAACTAAAGAATGTTGCTTGCCATCCAGCTCTACAAAGATTGAGTCATTAGCCATTGCAGTAGCTGACCTTCAATACCCTTGAAAAGGCTTCAGGGCAGAGATCAGGAATAAGGCACTCTGTGCTCTGGGAAAAATGGCATTGCAGGCCTTCAGATAGATATTTTCAGGAGAAAATTTTATGAACCCTATTTTTTGCATCTTTTCATACTTAGAAAAGGGCTAAAATCATTAATTGAGATATCTGTTCCTCGTGACTAGAAGAGACAATCTTGTACTGAGATGTGTGCTTAATTGCAGATACCCTTTCTCCAAAATCATATATATGCTGACCCTCCTCTTACCTCTTTGCAGCAGTTCCTCAGTTCCATATATATGCTGACCCTCCTCTTACCTCTTTGCAGCAGTTCCTCAGAGCTATCTGAGAGGCTATCTCCCAGACTATAGTCCTCAGTGAGTCCCTAAATAAAACTGAAACTCACAGCTCTCATGTTGTGCATTTTTATTTTGGTTGACAACTTCTATGTTCCAACCAGAGGTCAGAGTTTCCATTCTTTGACTTTCTTACCTTTATTTCTCTTAGTCATATTCTCTCTTTTAACATCTTCAATTACTGCAACTCTTAGAAAATCTTTATTTCAACCACACAGATTTCTAACCATAATACCATTTCTTACAATTTACTTGCTCTAGTAATCCCATTTCAATAATTATTTCAATTTATTAGAAACTTCAGTTCCTTGCTGTGAGATAATAGAAAATATTTGTACTGGCCTCTGCAAACCAGTTCCTGGCCCAGAGCTCTTAAAACCCTTGTAATTTCATAAATGGTAAGAGCACTAGGAACATCTTTTGTTCTAATGAGGTGACTCTTGGTGGTCTTCTGGATGGGAGCTGGTCGCCAGAAAGACCAAGCCATAATTCAAAGCTTGGAATTTTCAGCCCCTCTACACTTTTCTGGTGAAAGGAGAGGGGGTAGAAATAGAGTTAAAAGTTGATCATGCCCACTCTGAGAAAGCATCCATAAAAATCCCAATAGTATGGGGTTTGGAGACGTCCCATGTTGGTAAAAGCATCCACAGCAGGATGAGGATACCCCCCGATTCCACAGGTACAGAAGCTTCTGAGCTCAGGAACTTCCCAGACCCGCCCTTATGTATCTTTTTGTGGGGCTGTCCATCTGTATTCTTTATCATATACTTTAATAAGTGGATAAACATAAGTACATAAGTATGTTTCCCTGAGATCTGTGAGCTGCTCTAGCAAATTAGTTTAACTTGAAGAGGGGGTCCTGGGAACCTCCAATTTGTAGTCAAGTCAAACAGAAGTAGTAGGTAATCTGGGGGCTTACTACTTGTGATTGGCATCTGAAGTGGTTGGGGGTAGTCTTGTGGGACTGAGCCCTTAACCTGTTGGATCTGCCACTATCTCCAGGTAGACATTTTCAGAATTGAGTTAAATTATACGACATCTGGCTGGTGTCTCAGAGAATTGCTTGGTAGGGAAAATATCCTCACACATTTGGTGACAGAATTGTCAGAAATAGAATGTTCTGTGTGAAAATGAAGGAGACACACAGGAGGAAAGAACGGCATTTTTCTTAATATACATGCCTCTATCACTTTTTTAGTAATCCATGCTCTCTTTCATGTTCTCACTTCTAGCCTTACCCTGATTACATTCCATGGCCTTCCATTTTACCATTTCATTTATTTAATTCTCATCACCATCAATTCAAATTCCTTCTCTCTTTTCATTTTACTGACTTTCATAATGACAGATATTTTGAATTGCTGTAGAAAAAGAACACAACTGAGACTAACGATAAATCTCAATTGTGGGTTTAAAATTATACTTAATTATTCAATTTCCAACATCCCTCTAGCTAATTATTTCTATATTACCAACTCCAGTTATAATTTCTCTCTTCACTTTATATCATCTTTCAGCTTACTTCTGGGGTCTTAAGCATTTCATTTCTCTTTGGTTCTTTGATACTCTTGATTCTTGGAAATCTCTTGATACTCCACTAGAAGTGTGTTTTGTTGTTGTTGTTGTTGTTTTCTTTTCAATTGTTTTTATTAGCTACTCTCAACTCCCCTTAGCCTCCAAATATTACCTACTCATTGCATGAGTCCTGGATTCTCTTTCCATCTTAATCTATGGATTTTTCTCTACTTTATTTCTTCCAGTGACATGGCTATACATGTCATTCATGGCTGTGATTTCTAAATTTAAATATTTTCCCCTGATCTTTCAACTGAGGTACAGAATCATGTATCCACCATCTGAGAACTTAATCTGGATACCTAACAGTCTTCTGAAACTTAAAATGTCCAAGAAGAAACCTTGAAACATAACCCCCAAGCAGATTCTTTCTTCACTTTTTCCCATCTATATAAATGATTTATGCTCCACATAGTTGTATTCAGAACCAACTTCTAGTTGTCTGTCTTTCCATCTCCATTCATTCTATTTAATCTGCCCCCAAATTCTAGAGGCTCTAATTTCAAAGCATATCCTGAATCCACTTAGTTCCTCATTTCCTCCTTGCCTACTACCTTAACTCAACCTATCATCTACTCATATGCAGATTATTTCAAAAACATTCTATATTATCTACCTGCCTCCATGTTGCCCTTAATATCCACTCTCCATGCAGCAGCAAGAGTGACCATTTGAAGTGCAATGAAGAATACATCGTCTACCTACTTAAAGGATAGGATTCCTGTTAAACTCAATTGATAATTCAAAACACTTACCTCTGGGCCACGTGGGCCCTACAAATATCTGATCCCTGTTTAACATTTCCCTTGCTTACTTTGTTTATAACACATTGGTCTATTTTATGGTCCTCAAAAATACAAAACTTATTTCTGCCTCGTTTTACCTCTAACTCTCAAACCCACAGGAGATAGCTCCTACTTATTATTTAGATGCTACTTCCTTGTACTGCCCTTATGTGATGATTCCATTTAAAATAGAAATCTTTTTTATTTTTGTTCTTTTCTTTAGGATAATTTTTAAATAATCTTTTTCTACATTACTCGATATTCCATGACTAAATTTTGTAATAATTAAGAATTTGTATATATAAGGAAAATAAATTTTATACCTCAATAAAAATCATCTTATGCAAATTGATTACTCTCAATATAAAATTATAAAGTTTCTTTCTCTCATTTTTTTCTTTACAATAAAAATCTAATCTTGGAGAATCTGTTTGAAAAATATGGCCAAAAATACAGGCTCATGGTATAGAAAATTCAATTTTTAGATATGGAAACACTCCAAGTCAATAGAAAATTATTCATCAAAGTAACTATAAGTGTTAGAGGTAAGTTGTTCATGCATGTGTAGCAGTTCCCTGGGGTGAGTAACAGAAGGGGTTTACTTATTCAAGAATGGTTCCTATTTCCTCTGTGTATACTTGATTGGCCAGCAGTTTATAAATGTGCAGAATTATATTACAACACCAAAGCAGAAAGTACATCTAACACTCATGAAACAGGAATAGAAACAAGAACTAGAATTAGAAACCAAGGCAGCTAATCTCTCAGGACCTCTTCAAGGAGTCATGGTCTTGCCTCTTTCTCTGCTTTCCAGGATAAACAGCTAACTTGTTCTCTGTAATTGTTTATGCACACATGACCTATTATGCTCAGCTCACACAATACCGATCCACAATTCTACCCATGAGCTCAGACCGATTCTAAATTCCTGAAAGAGATCATCCAATTGTCTCAGTTTGGACCAGATTTCTAAGCATAGCCTCTTGGCTACAGCCCAGAAGCTGTGTTAAGCAGAACAAACATGGCTCTAAAAGCTCGGTCCTTTGGAAATAGAGCTCGCAAAGAATACTTCGTATTCGCAAAAGAACAGATATAAGAGGTCTCTAATATATTTAGGTGGCAGAAATAATGGTTTTAATTATACTTTGATTATGGATTTAAATTTATCAAACACGTGTTATGAAAAAAGTAATTTAAATAATTTATTTTCAATTTCTCCAACACTTCCCACATTTAAATCTAGATTTATAGATTCAGTTGATTTTTTGAAGTTGTTAACTTTATTGCTATTGTTATAAATTTTTGTTTTTAAAATTATTTTTAAACTTTGCATTAAACCTCTTAACTCTATTTAAATGTTATTTCATTACCAAACCCATGGTAAAAGCTAGGATATAGTTTATGTTACTGTAACATAGAGACTCAAATATGTTCTGACTCAAAAAACAAAGTTAAATTGTTTCTCACATTGCAGTCTAGAGGTGGGTAGATATTTCAGAGCAGGACTATAGCTCTTCCTCATGCAATTACCAGGGCTTGAATGTCTTCAAGTATAATTTCTTTGATTCCTATTTACATGGACCATATTTGCATATTTAATGGTTGGTCACTAACCCCACAGTTACATCCAGCCTTCAGAAAAGGATAAGAAGAGTAAAGAAAGTAAGCCAATTATTTGAAGTATGTAAAACATGAGCATTTTAGGCATAATTTTTTTTACACCTTATTGGGCAAGAATTCATATAACCTCAGAATTGAAGTTCACTACAAAGGACTCTGTAAAATATGGCCACTTGTTGAGCAGCTCTGAGGCAAAATTTTTTTTAACTAAAATAAAATGAGGAGATTGAATAATAAAGGGAGTTAGTCTTCTGTGCCATTCCAATTTTTTATACAAGAATTTTTTTCTTGTTTGCTTGATTTTGATTCATCTTTTGGTTAACTATAATTTATTTTTACATATTTTTTCTGGCAATATCAATAAAATGTCATTTTACCTTATCACATACAGGTCAAATAACTTGCTATAGGAATCTATAAAAATCACATTTTTTGATACTCTATCATCTTGAGAATTTTAATACCAGCTATCTACCTGTCATGTTTTTATAATCTTGTTTTTCTGCCTGGTTGTTATATGTTGTTTTGCTTCAGATTAAAATGTAAAAATAGCATCACAAGTATATATCTAGCTATGGTATTGAAATATAAAAAGAATATTTCAGGTAAAGGGTAGTAATTACATTTTATGGATTGAAGTGTAAAAATAACATTGCAGGTACGTATCTAGCTAATAATTTCATTTTTTTTTTTTTTTTGAGTAAAAAAGAATAGTGTAGAATGAGACTGATAGGCTGGATGAGATCTCAGAGTGTTTATTGTCCCATATTTAGGAAAAAATGTTTCAAAAAGAAAATGACACCATATTTAATATAACATAAAGTCCCAGTGATCACATGGAATGAAAACTAATGCTAGGAGAGAAGTGTGATTTTAAATCTATCAGTACCTATAAAGTCATGTGTCACATAGTGATAAAGGGGGTGTACGTCGAAATGTCGGAGTGAGAAAGCAAAGAATACTCATTGCGGGCAGTTAGTAGACACAGTTCTTTAGATTTTTTTAAATAAAAATCTTGTGTTCAACCATAGCTTCGTGGAAGGAGGTTTGTTTATTTTGGTGTTTGCTAATTAAAAGGATCTGAATATGTTTTATAGGAAAGGAAGGTTCACACATGACAGCACTGAAAGTAGTTTTAAGCACTCCTTGAGACCTTAACTTACTAGAGAACAGGAATCATACTTGTCACCATTATTTTTCCTCAGAACGAAGAACAGAGCCAGATACCTAGTAGATGTGTAATAAATATCTGTTGAATAAATGAGTAGATGAGTAAGACGAATCAAAAATATACATTTAATTTCTTTGAATGATCAGTCTGTGCTAAATATTGTGATGAGCAGCTATTCAAGATTATTTCATTCTACTTAATATTTGTGAGGGTTGTTTTTATCATTGTTTCTAGATGAAGAGACATAGGAGAAAAGTTATGTGACTTTGTTAAGGTCACATAGTAAACTATAAGTTAAATATAGTAATCTTTAATTCAGTTCAAACAGATTTGAAAGCCCTAGGTTTTTTTTTTTCTTCTTGAAATTAAGTTTTTTATACTAGGTAAAGTGCTCTTCCAAGAATTGGATTCAATGTCTACAAGTTTTCCTTGAATCTTAATGCAAAAATTCAAATTAAATTAATCTTATGGCATCAATAATTCTAGAATTCTTTAAGGATTATTTTGGATTATGAACACAGTTGCTCTTGGCTGTTAATTTTCATATGTAAGGTCAAGTTTATAAACTTTTCTTGTCATTTTTAAAAGATACCATAACAAATTGTTTACTTTATTTTATTTAATTTTTTTTTATTTTATATATATAACAATGTTGTGTTAGTGTTAGGTGTACAGCAAAGTGTTTCAGTTATACATATACATACATCTATTCTTTTTTCAAATTATTTTCCCATTTAGGTTATTACAGAATATTGAGCAGAGTTCCCTGTGCTATACAGTAATTCCTTTTTGGTTATCTATTTTATTTTATTTTTTTAAGATTATTTTTGATGTGGACCATTTTTAAAGACTTTATTGAATGTGTTCCAATATTGCTTCTGTTTTATGTTTTGGTTTTTTGGCCACGAGGCATGTGGTATCTTAGCTCCCAGATCAGGGATCAAACCCACACTCCCTGCATTGGAAGGCGAAATCTTAAACACTGGACCACCAGAGAAGTCCTTGTTTATCTATTTTAAATATAATACTGTGTATATGTATATACCAAACTCCCAGTTTATCCCTTCCCCCCCCCACCTCCCCCATTTGGTAACCATAATTTTGTTTTCTAAGTATGTGAGTCTGTTTCTGTTTTGTGAATAAGTTCATTTGTATCATTTTTTAGATTCCACATGTGAGCAATATTATATGATATTTGTCTTTCTCTGACTTACTTCACTTAGTATGATAATCTCCAGGTTCATACATGATGCTGTAAATGGCATTATTTCATTCTTTTTTAATAGCTGAGTAATATTCTGTTGTATATATGAACCATATCTTCTTTTTCCATTCTTCTGTCAATGGACATTTAAGTTGCTTCCATGGAGGTACCTTAAAAAACTAAAAATAGCTCTATTTTTAGATATATGATCCAGCAATTCTACTCCTAGGCATATATCTGGAGAAAAACCTGGTTCAAAAGGATACATGCACCCCAATATTCGTTGCAGCTCTGTTCACTATAGCCAAGACATGGAAGCAACCTGGATTTTTATTATAGTAAAGTTATTTTTGTTTGTTTGTTTGTTTTACTCTCTACATTATGTTATCTTCCTCATTTCCTGAACTTCAGTTCAACCACCAATCCAATGTTTGAACTGACTCCACAAGACCCCTTCCAAGTGTTCATTCATCCTAATAAATCAGTAAAGCACAAGGGGTTAAGGCCATGAGCTTGGATTGAAACCTGGTTCTATCTCTCATTAGCTGTGTGCTAGCTTTTACTTGCCAGTCTCAGATTCTCTATAAAATGGATAAAATTGAAGCACCTAACTGATTGAATTGTTCTGAAGGTAAAGTTATACAAAGTGTTTCTCATTATTACTATCTCATAGAAAGCACTCAATGATTTTGTTATGGAGATGGCACTATCCTTTGAGGAAGCTTATTTTTGCTAGAGCATCTACTGTTAAAAGGGAGTACATTATTTTGTAACAAGATCCATTTCATGTTTTTCCTTTTGACTTTAGAAGTAACTCTAATGTCTCTTTTATGCATCTGTTCTCTAAAAGTGTGATGAAATTAATTTCTTCTTAAATCATATACCTTTCAAATTACATATTTTCTTATGTGATCATTATTCTAGAGATAAAAAAAAAACTCTAGGGGAACACAAAATATCTCAACTTTCAACTTTCAAACTTCAAATCCTTTTAATTAACTTGATACCAGAATTTCTCCCAGTCCAATAAACATAGTTTATTCTTAAAATTTCCATTCATATAAAAAATTCTGTTCTTTATGTACTCTCTACTCCACTCCCTAACCATCTCATGTAATTTCTGAATGTTTTGCTATTCTGTGTTCTTCAAAACACCTATCACTATTTCAGTTCAACTGATTCATTTGCTTGCCTGCTTCATTTTAATTATTCCACACTAAAATTTAAACTTTATCAAAGTTCTGTCTTCTATGCCACTGTATCATTTGTGTCTAGAATTGTGCCTGGCACATATTTCCCATTGTGATTAAATGTAACTTAATTTAAACACATTTAACAGCATTTTTTTTCTTCAGCTTCCAATCTTATCTATGTCTGTATCTCTCTTAAAATAGTGTTTTCATAATTGAATTCAATTCTGTAACAAAAAGGAAAAAATGATTGCTCTATTCCTTTTCCTAAATATTATATAACTATAATTGCATCCAAAGTTCACATTAGCATTTTTGATAGACATCACATATGGGCAAGAGATGGAGAGGGAGGAATTAAAGGTTCAACAGATAATTGAGAACATTAATAGAATATAATCCAAAAAAATAGGATGCTAGAATTGTAAGCATAGGTGATGAGATTAGCCTTAAAAAAAATGGAGTCACCTATTTTCCAGAGACAGATATCAGAAGTTAAGATTAGGTAAGTGAAGGCAGTGATTTGAAAGGAGGAAAGGAGTTTGCATCTTACCATTTTTTTATTGAAGTTAAAATCAATGAATATGTGTACTTTTTACACTTTTCATTGTTAACATTTTGAGGCAATAAGTTTAAGTGATAACAACAAAACCACAACAGAAACTACAATAATAATAATATTGATAATAGCCAATATTTGTTAGTATTCGCTATGTATGAGACATCCTTCTATGGACATTAAATGAGTTATTTAATTTAATTCTCATAATAATAATATAATTATTATATTTCTGTTTTACTTGTATGTATTTAACAATAGAACAGGAAGGGATTTCAGTCTTTGTTTAATATTGTTAATTTATATTTACATAAATTATGATTGGTAGTGATATCAACAATTTTACAACAACATGGATTTGGAATTATCCTTTCTACACTAGTTCATTATGCCACAGATTCCAATTTTGTGTGTTTTCCATGACAAACTCTCCCACATTTTACTGAATACACTTTAAGGTAAACGATTTAATAAAAATGGGAAAGTAGTTTCTCCAGTTCCTATTTCACTGTTCTGAGCATATCAATATGGCGTTTTCTACTGTAATTATTATCATCATATTTCCTGCCTCTCTATGTAATTAGATGTTATTAGAATGTGTATAGATTAGAATTTAACAATAGAACTTTCAATAACTGGTGCTAATATCACACAACCTCTGCTAATTTTATTTTATTTTTTCTAATTGAAACTTTCAGTTGCTTCTGGAC
Source organism: Balaenoptera musculus (assembly GCF_009873245.2). NCBI lineage: Eukaryota > Metazoa > Chordata > Mammalia > Artiodactyla > Balaenopteridae > Balaenoptera > Balaenoptera musculus. Next base: position 38,294,620 of record NC_045802.1, read on the forward strand.
TGATTTGAATATGAAATAATTCCAGAGAAAAGTAGAATGCTCTATTTCCGTTCTTCTATTCAGTGTATTGCCTTTAGATTCTTTTGAAAAAAATCAATACAATTTCTGTGACGATTCAAAGATAATTTACAAAAAATACAGTAATACCTTTTAGATTTAAAAAATATATTAAAGAATCATTACTTCTACTAAGTATGCTGAAATGGTAGTTTCTGAAAGACAGCAGTATTCCTATTCACAGGGTGTACTTCTTCATTTTAATCATCAATTTTACACTTCCATCATATTCAAGCTGTCACCTCCATTTCTAATAAAAATTAGTTTGCCTTAAAGGGAATATCTGTATTTGCATATATGACTCACTATCTCAGAAGATTGATATTGAACTGTGAGTAAGAGGATTAGGAATGTAAATCCACATGACATGTTATTTGTTCATATTTTAAGAAACAGGAACCTTTTATTTATTATATTTCTGAATTACAAATTAAGTAATTATCATTCAATGTCTTTGAGAATCCTCTTGTTTTAATACTACAGATTGTTACAGTCTTTTTATCCTACTACACTTAATATCAATAGTTGAATTTCTATTCAAACTGTGGATTTAGAACTAGGATATTTTTATTATTTAACATTACTTATTATGTGTATTTTTATTATATGTTTTATTATTTTCTTATTTAACTTCAAATCATAGACTTTTATGTTTAGAAATCTGCATGGAGAATTTGATTTTCCTCAGACCTAAATGTCACTTTTAATACCTGCACCATGAGAAACCACTAAAAATGTCTGGGCCATGATGGTCACACATCTGGAAAATAATATATACTCACCTACATCTCCCAGCAATACCACATACAAGCTTTCATAATTTTTTTACCTTGTTATGAAATAACATTTGTTATTATGCAGGTATGTCCTTTTAAAACAGAATTGAATCATAGGCAGAAGTGTTTGAATCTGCAATACTCCCATGTCCTGTGTTGAATCTCCTCAAAGTATTTTAACAGTACCTAGCCATATATTTGCATAATAGCTTTTCATTACTCCAATTGATTGTCTGAAAACTCTACCTCTAGTCTATTATTTCCATGACAAAAAACAGCTTCTTGTTATGTAAAATTCACTTAATTTATTGTTTTAAAGAAATTGTCCAAATCATTAATTTTGGTTTTCATCCTGAAATATTAAAAGAGACAAAGTCCTTGGCAAGATTCTATCAAAGATTTCTTCCTTGTCTTTGGCATTGGTGTTTGAAGGAGAAAATGTAGATAATAGGAGAAATCCTTACAATCTTTTTTCGTTATAAAATCTGATAATTTATATCCATAAATCATTGTTTGACTCTCCTGGTGTTAGGGTCAGTACAGCCCAATTCAGCTGCTCAAAAATTTTGTTTTCCTAACATTATTTCACATCCTCCTAAGACCACATCTTAAATATGGTTTAGTGGGAAAAATAAGGAAAGTTTGCATCACCCCTGAGATACAATTAATACACCTCAACATCTTTCAATATTTTGACAGGCATTGTAAGTATCAAACAATGAATGCAACATGTGTTGGTTGACTGTCTATAAAAGACTACTTTAGATTTTCTGAGAGAAACAAAAAAGGATAAATTCTGGTAACTTTTTCAAAGAATTTAGTTTAAAAAATGAGAAAAGTAGCACATAAAGATCAAACATACTTTCACTGATGGTGCTTAGGTAACAAAAGATAAGGATATGGCTAAAGAGAAATAGCAGAAGAGGTTATTTACAGTTCAGCAAATGTGTGAAGACTTTATAAAAGTGATATCTAAATTATGTATCAAAGTCCATAGGATTTCAGGTAGAGTTGGATGCGACAAAATAAGGAGAAAGTTTGCATACAAATAACAGTATGGAAATGTTAGAAGTGTATTTGAATATCAATTTTAGTCGTTTGTTTGAAATATAGAGAATATTAGAAGGAAGGGGTGAGGTTAGAGCCAAAGATGCTTGGACTGCTAAGTGAAGGGTTTTCTATGGGCAAATGGCAGTCACAAAAGATTGTTGAGTTGAGAAATGGAATACTTAGACCTATGTTTAGAAAATTATATTTGTGAGGGAGACAAGATAGTGGAGTAGAAGGATTTGAGCTTCCCTCCTCTCATGAAAACACCAAAATCATATAACTGCTGAATAACCATAGACAAAAAAGACAGGAACCTACCAAAAAAGATATTCTACATCCAAAGGCAAAGAAGAAGCCACAATGAGATGGTAAGAGGGGCACATTCATGATACAATAAAATCTCATACATGTTGGGTGGGTGACCCAAAAACTGGAAAATAATTATACCTTAGAGGTTCTCCCCCAGGAGTGAAAGTTTTGAGCTGCTTGTCAGGCTTCCAAGTCTGGGAATCTGGCATCAGGAGCAGGAGCTTCCTGAGCATTTGGCTTTGAAGGCCAGCGGGGCTTGATTGCAGGAACTCCACAGGACTGGGAGAAACAGAAAATATACTCTTGCAGGGCACACAAGGTGTTGTGTGCACTGGGACCCAGGAGAAAATCATTGAGTTCACAGGAGCCTAGGTCAGGCCTACCTCCTGGTCTTGAGGGTCTCCTGGTGAGGTGGGGAGTGACGGTGCTGACTGTGTGAACAAGGACACTGGTGGCAGAGGTAATGGGAAATATTCATTGGTGTAATCTCTCCTTGAGGTCGCCATTTTGACACCAAGACCTGACCCCACTCAACAGCCTGTAGGCTCCAGTGCTGGGACACCTAAGGCCAAACAACAAACAGGGCAGGGACACAGTACCACTCATCAGCATTCAGGCTGCCTAAAGTCTTCCTGAGCCTATAGATGCCTCTAAACACATCCCTTGTCATGGCCCTGCCCACCAGAGGGCCAAGACTCAGCTCCACCCACCAGTGGGCAGGCACTAGAAACTAAAGGAACTACAATCCTGCAGCCTGCAAAATGGAGACCGAAAGTTAGACAAAATGAGATAGCAGAGGAATATGTTCCAGACGAAGGAACAAGATAAATTCCCAGAAGAACAACTAAGTGAAGTGGAGATAGGTGATCTACCTGAAAAAGAATTGAGACTAATTATAGTAAAGATGATCCAAGATCTCATAAAAAGAATGGAGGCACAGATTGAGAAATACAAGAAATGTTTAAGAAAGAGCTAGAAGTTATAAAGAACAAACTGTGTGGAACAAAACAATAACTGAAATGAAAACCACACTAGAAAGAATCAACAGCAGAATAAATGAGGAAGAAGAATAGATAAGTGAGCTGGAAGACAGAATGGTAGATATTATTGCAGTGGAAAAGGATAAAGAAAAAAATGAAAAGAAATAAGGACAGTCTAAGAAACCTCTGGAGCAACACTAAACACACCAACATTCACATTGTAGGGGTCCCAGAAGAAGAAAAGAAGAGAGAAAAAGAGCCAGAAAAAATATTTGAGGAGATAATAACTGAACTATTCCCTAACACGAGAAAGGAAATAGTCACCTAAATCCAGGAAGTGCAAGGAATCCCATTCAGAATAAGTCCAAGGAGGAACACACAAAGACACATATGAATCAAATTGATAAAAATTAAAGAAAAAGAGAAAATATTAAAAGCAACAAATAACATACAAGGGAATCCCTATAAGGTTATTAGCTGATTTTTCAGCCCAAACTCTGCAGGCCAAAAGGAAGTGGCATGATATATTTAAAGTGATGAAAGTAAAAAGCTACTACCAAGAATATTCTACCCAGCAAGGCTTTTGTCAGATTCAAGAGAGAAATCAAAAGCTTTATAGACAAGCAAAAGGTAATATAATTCAGCACCACCAAACTGGATTTGCAACAAATGCTAAAAGTACTTCTCTAGGCAGAAAAGAAAAGGCCACAACTAGAAACAGGAAAATTATGAATGGGAAAGCTCACCCATAAAGGCAGACATGCAGTAAAGGTAGGAAATCATCCACACACAAATATATCAAAATCAGCAATCATGAGATGAGGAGAGTACAAATGCAGGATATTTAAAATGCATTTGAAATTAAGAGAACAGCAACTTAAAACAATCAAAGATATATAATATATATAACTTTAATGTATATATGCTGCTATATTAAAACCTGATGGTAACCTCAGACAAAAATCTAAAATAGATATACGTACAAAAAAAGAAAAAGCAATCTAAACACAGAACTAAAGATATTCATCAAATCACAAGAGAAGAGAACAAAAGAGGAAGGGTAGAAAAATATAACCTTCAAAAACAAATCCAAAACAATTAACAAAATGGCAATAAAAATATACATATCAATAATTATCTTAAATGTAAATGGATTAAAATGCTTGAACCAAAATAAATAGACTGGCTGAACAGATACAAAAACAAGACATATATATATATACATCCATATGTTCTCTACAAGAGACCCACTTGATATCTAGAAACACATACAGACAAAGTGAGGGGTTGGGAAATGGTATTTCATGCCAAAGGAAACCAAAAGAAAGCTAGAGTAGCAATACTCATACAAAGTAGAATTTAAAATAAAGACTCTTACAAGAGATAAAGAAGCATGTTACATAATGATCAAGGGATCAATCCAAGAAGAAGATATAACAATTGTAAATATATGTGCCCAACATAGGAGCACATCAATATGTAAGCCATGAAAGGAGAAATCAACAATAATGCAATAATAGTAGGGGACTTTAACACCCTGCTTACATCAATGGACAGACCATCATGACAGAAAATCAACAAAAATACACTGGCCTTAAATGACACACTAGACAAGACTGACTTAATTGATATTTATAGAGAATTCCATCCAGAAGCATCAGAATACACATTCTTTTCAAGTGCACATGGAATATTCTACAAGATAGATCACATGTTGGGCCATAAAGCAAGCCTTGTTAAATTTAAGAAAATTGAAATCATATCAAGCATCTTTTCTGACCACAACATTATGAGATTAGAAATCAACTACAAGGAAAAACTGTAAAAAACACAAACACATGGAAGCTAAACAATATGTTACTATGTAACCAATGAATCACTGAAGAAATCAAAGGGGAAATAAAAAAACACTTAGAGACAAATGAAAATGAAAACACAATGACCCAAAACCTATGGGATGCAGCAAAGTAGTTCTAAGCGGGAAGTTTATAAGAATACAGTCTTACCTCCGGAAACAAGAAAAATCTCAAATAAACAACTAAGCCTTACACCTAAAACAACAAGAGAAAGAAGAACAAACAAAACCTTAAGTGAGTAGAAGGAAAGAAATCATAAAGATCAGAAGAAGGAAAGAAATCATAAAAATCAGAGCAGAAATAAATGAAATACAGTGGAAGAAAACAACAGAAAAGATAAATGAAGCTAAAAGCTGGTTATTTGAAAAGATAAACAAAATTGATAAACATTTAGACAGACTCATCAAGAAAAAAAGGGAAAGGACTCAAATCAATAAAATTAGAAATGAAAAAGGAGAAGTTATAATTGGCACCACAGATATACAAAGGACCATAAGAGACTGCTAAAAGCAACCATGATCCAATAAAATGGACAACCTAGAAAAACATGGACAAATTCTTAGAAAGGTACAATCTCACAAGACTGAACCAGGAAGAAATAGAAAATATGAACAGACCAATCACAAATATTGAAATTGAAACTGTGATTTAAAAACTCCCAACAAACAAAAGTCTGGCACTAGATGGCTTCACAGGTGAATTCTATCAAACATTTAGAGAAGAGTTAACACCTATACTTCTGAAACTATTACAAAAAACTTCAGAGGAAGAAATACTCCCAAACTCATTCTATGAGGCCACCATCATCCTGATACCAAATCAGACAAAGGTAACACAAAAAGAAAGTTACAGGCCAATATACCTGAGGAACATAGATGCAAAAATCTTCAACAAAATACTAGCAAGCCAAATACAACACTACATTAAAAGGATCATACATCAGGATCAAGTGGGATTTATTCCAGAGATGCAAGTATTTTTTAATGTCCACGAATTTCTGAGTGTGATACACCACATTAACAAATTGAAGAATAAAACCATTTGATCATCTCAATAGATGCAGAAAAAGGTTTTGACAAAATTCAACACCGATTTATGATAAAACTTCTCCAGAAAGTGAGCATACAGGGAATCTACCTCAACATAATAAAATCCATATAGGACAAGCCCACAGCTAACATCATACTCAATGGTGAAAAGCTGAAAGCATTCCCTCTAAGATCAGGAATGAGACAAGGAAGTCCACTCTTGCCAATTTTATTCAACATAGTTTTGGAAGTCATAGACATAGCAATTAGAGAAGAAAAAAAAATAAAAACAATCCAAATTGGATCCAAAACTGTCACTGCTTGCAGATGACATGATACTATATATAGAAAATCCTAAAGATGCTATAAGAAAACTATTACAGCTCATTGATAAATTTGGTAAAGTTGAAGAATACAAAATTAATACACAGAAATCTCTTGCATTCCTATACACTTACAACAAAAGATCAGAAAGAGAAATTAAGGAAAAATCCATTTTAACATTGCATAAAAAAGAATAAAATACATAGGAATAAACCTACCTAAGAAGGCATAGAACTGTACTACAAAAACTATAAGACACTGATGAAAGAAATTGAAGATGACACAAGCAGATGGAAAGATATACCATGTTTTTGGATTGGAAGAATCAATATTGTCAAAATGACTATATTCCTCAAGACAATCTACAGATCCAATGCAATCCCTATCAAACTACCAATGGCATTTTTTATAGATTTAGGAAAAAAATCTTAAGATTTGTATGGAAACACAAAAGACTCCAAATAACCAAAGCGATCTTGAGAAAAAACACAGAGCTGGAGGATTCAGGCTCCCTGACTTCAGACTATACTACAAAGCTATAGTAATCAAAACAGTATGGTACTGGCACAAAAACAGAAACATAGATCAATGGAACAGGATAGAAATCCCAGAAGTATACACTCTCACCTATGGTCAGTTAATCTATGACAAAGGAGGCAAGACTATACAATGGAGAAAAGACAGTCTCTTCAATAAGTGGTGCTGGGAAAACTGGACAGCTACATGTAAAAGAATGAATTTAGAACATTCTTAACACCATACACAAAAATAAACTCAAAATAGATTGAAGCCCTAAATATATGATTGGATAGTATAAAACTCTTACAGTAAAACATAGGCAGAACACTCTTTGACATAAATTGCAGCAAGACCTTTTTCAATCCATCTCCCAGAGTAATGAAAATAAAAACAAAAATAAACAAATGGGACCTTATTAAACTTAAATGGTTTTGCCCATCAAAGGAAACCATAAACAAAACAAAAAGACAATCCACAGAATGGGAGAAAGTATTTGCAAATGATGCAACCGACAAGGGATTAATCTCCAAAATATACAAACAGCTCATGCAGCTCAACATTTAAAAAAAAAAAAAATTAAAAAATTGGCAGAAGATCTAAATAGAGGTTTCTCCAAGGAAAACATACAAATGGCCAAAAAGCGTATGAAAAGATGCTCAACATCTCTAATTATCAGAGAAATGCAAATCAGAACTACAATGGGCTCTCATCTCACACCCATCAGCATGGCCATCAAATAGCCTACAAACAATAAATACTGGAGAGGATGTGGAGAAAAAGGAACCCTACCACACTGTTGGTGGGAATGTAAATTGGTACAGCCACTATGCAGAACAGCATGGGGGTTCCTTAAGAAACTAAATATAGAGCTACCGTATGATTCATCAATCCCACTCCTGGGCATGTATCTGCAGAAAACCATGCTTTGAAAGGATATATGGACCCCAGTTTTCATTGCAGCACTATTTCCAATAGCCAAGACATGGAAGCAACTTAAATGTCCCTCACAGATGAATGGATAAAGAAGATGTGGTACATATATACAATGGAATATTATTCAGCCATTGAAAATAATGAAATAATGTCATTTGCAGCAACATGGATGGACCTAGACATTATCATACTAAGTGAAGTAAGTCAGAGAGAGAATGATAAACATCATATGATATCACTTATATGTGACCTAAAAAATGATACAAATGAACTTATTTACAAAACAGAAACAGACTCACAGACTTAGAAAATGAACTTATGGTTACCAAAGTTGAAAGGTGTGAGGGGAGGGATAAATTAGGTGGTTGGGATGAATATATATACACTATTATATTTAAAATAGATAATCAACAAGGACCAACTGTATAGCACAGTGAACTCTACTCAATACTCTATAATAACCTATATGGGAAAAGATTGAAAAAGAATAGTTATATGTATATGCATAAAAAATAAAAATCATAGTTGTAATCCAGTAAACTATTCAGGGCAGGATAAATGTTTGAGAACTGAGCAAGAGGTTAGGATTAGGAAATAGAGGACAGGGCCATAAATTAACAAATGACTAAAGAGTAGACAAAAGTCTTGACATAAATTTAGATATAACTGAAAAATGTGTTTTTAAAAATTAGGTATGATTTTATGACCAATTCTAAAAAACTTAAAGCATCAATTATGCATTTATTTTTTTCAAGATACCTTTTGACTAATAATTAATACAAGAATTTTATCATTTTAGTCATTATTTATTCATTATACTGTGTACATAAAGACAAGTGGAATGGGTTATGGATATAATGATGGTTGATCAACCACTCACATGTATTCTTGACTAAAATGTCCAGTACTATTGCCCCTTCTACGGGTTCAATTGCTGAGGATCTGCCTTTATTGTCACATGGTCAAAGCCACACTTTTGTTTAAACAGAACTGTCTCATCTTCTTTGGTCTCATGTAAATATAATGAGAATTGATTATACATGGTTCCCAATTATGCTGCAATATCTGCTTTAATATATGTAGTAATGCCATGTTATTTATTTTATCTGTTAATATGTACATATGTTTGTGTTTGCTCCAGAATGGGTGTAAAATGGTTTATACATAACTAATACATAACTAACATATTGAAAAAGAAAGAAAACCCTAGGAAAACCATGACTATAAATACAAAAAAAAAAAAAATCAGAAAGAATTAGACTAATGCAAAATATGCATTATGAAAACCTATATACTTATTTAACTTAATTAAAAATTTGTTCATACACTTTCCAGTAGCCAACACAAAGAAAAATACTTACAATTGCAGCATTCACAGAAAATAACTGATCAATGCCATAGAAGTAAAATTATTCCTGATCTTAGGTAGAGACAGAGCTGTCTCCTAAGAAGTCTAGTAAAGACACAGCTTTTATGTATCATTTTCAAATTTACTTGACAGTACATTGAATTTTGTTATCATGTCATGTACTTTCAAAAGTGAAATGATTGATTGTTGAATTATAATTAATGGAAGGCACTAGCTACTGAGTGGGGAAAATAATTAAGAAAATTTGAGGGTTTTGTTACTTACTTAAAATTTCCTACTCTTACCAGGGCTCAAATTATAACTACAGTTAATATTTTATATACTTCAAAATAATGTCTAGATAATTAATTCATCTTTTCAAAGTGCTTTAATTTTATAAAATGTTATTTCCTTTGGACTTATTTTTATATTCAAAGCAGCTGTGTTACTCTTGGTTTCTCTTAAAGCATATTCCAACATTAATTCAGCAACCTCATGGACCTAGTACTCTGCTCAGTGCAGGTGGTACACTGATAAGCAAAAAACAGATTAGTCCTTGTCCTTGGGAGATTATAGTGTAAGAGGAACATATATTTATTCATTAGAGGGTATATATATATATATCAAACAATTAATGTGCTTTGAAACAAATAACTGTATTTTCATGATTCTATAAGTGCTTATTAAAAAGAGTGATTTTGACTTATAATTCAGGAAAAAAATTCCCTAAAAATGGCTACTTGTGATGTTGTCTGAAAGATTTTAAGAAAGCAACAACTTAGGTTACAGTAAAAAAAAAAAAATTTCCAGACGGAATAGCATTATTATGAACCTCAAATAGAAGCAAGCATGAGCATTTGAAGACCATTAAAATGGTTGGTATGACTGCAGCACCAAGAACAAAGGGAAGCATGGTATGAGATAAAATTAGAAAATGAAAGTGGCCAGAGCATACAAAACCCTGGCAGAGATTTTGGTCTTTATCTTATAACCATTGACAAGTTCTTTAAATTTTTTTAAGTAGACCCACTGAAACTTTGTTTTATATTTTGAAAAGAAAGCTAGTTCCAGAAGAGAAAATTTACTGAGAGAAAGTTATAAACTTGCTCTCTGATTTGTTGAGTTTGGTGTTTCTTGGAGATATATAGGTGGGAATACAAAGGGATAGCTGGATTGACAAGAGTGGGGATCATTGTAGATAATTTAACTGATAATAATGATTTAGGAGGCATTGAAATATAAATGTTGTTAAAGCCATGACTGGGAATCAAGTCCTTACAGATGGCACTATTTCTAATGGGTGTTTCACATAATTTGTCCATATTTCTCTCACCGTTTTACACCCATTACTTCTGAAGACAAGGTTTAATGATAGAGTTGAACTTTGAATTGTATCTGGAAAGGAGAAATAGAATTAATAGAGCAAACTGGATGAGCAAACTAAGCAAACTCTGTGCAATGGCATATCTCTATGAATGAGCTTTCAGAAAACAGTGAATGGCTTAAAAATTTCCATGTTCATGATATATGTAGAAAAGCTCTCAAAAGTGAGCTAAACTTGATTATAGTAGTTTATTTCATTCATGAACAAGATACTTAAACTCCTGGCCAAAATTTATTCCTTCTGTGGTCTATACTCTTTTACATATCATATATTCAAAATTTATCTGACATTTATAATTGCAAAGTCATAACTTGTGTTCTATTTTCATAGACTTTAACCCAGCTTGTATTCATTTTGGCAACACTATTAGTCTGTTCCCTTCCCAATCCAATCTATTTGGCTTCAATTTACTGGTGGGAAAATAATATTCTGAGGGCAGAAGTGGACTGCAAGATTGAGGAGTTGGTAAAGATTTGAAGAGAGTAAAATTTTTGAAAATGCCTTTGAAAAGAAGGAGAGAGAAGGAAATGTGCAGGCAAATAGATAAATTTTAGTTAAGACAATGGGGACCCGCATAAGGTGGTGACTCCTTTCTATATAGTTTTATGATTTTATATTCCTCTCTACTCAGTAATCTAAATACAAATACAGAGAAAGCTGCCTGTCTGCTGAGTTTTTAATTTGCATGTCCACATCAAAGTTTGGAACAATAGAATGACATAGGGGAAAGAGAATTGATAACACCAGAAACTTTCTGGTGGATGTGAAAGACCCTTGGCTTAGAGTTGGAAATGGAAAGAAAAGAAAGAAAAGTTGTTGATAATTAATGAATATGTAACTAGAGATATAGGTATAAAGTTAAGAAGTATAGCCTGACAGGTCCATGTGTGGTTAAAGAATAATTTGGTAATTGTTGAAATAGGAGCTGCGGTAAGTGTGCTTACATTCAAAGTGTGTCTGTAGGCTCATTTCACACTTTGATTTCCTTCCATTTCTATTTTTTTCCTTGACCTCTCAGTTTTTTCTACCTCACTCACTCCCTGCTATATCCTGATTTCTTTGTTCCAAGAGGAAGATTTCAGATACATGAAGTATGTATGTTATTGGAGGTTATTTTTCATCATTCATATTCTTAGAAAGAATGAAATAAAAACAAGATAATCATTCACTTTTTGACATTGACCCGCATCACTTCATTTATCTTAAATCATAAGACATGTTCCACAGTACTCAGTGGAAGTCTGGGGGGAAAAAAGGAGAAAAAGAAAGTAATAAGAGTCAGACTGAGAGAAAAAAATACATGTAGAAATAAATCTTACACTTTGGATGGCAGGCAATATGGTAGATTGGAAATATTAACAAATAATTATATTTCAGTATGTCAAAGACTAGAAGAGTAACATGATATAGAAGGATAATGAAGAATTTTAAAGACCATTCCTGGAAAACAAATTCAAGATTACATTGAAGAGCAAAATTGCAGGTTATTATTTTAAAATATTGATAAGAATTCACTAGGGAGAGAAAGAGATGTAAAGCCATTCTATACTAAAGGAAAAGTTGTAAATTCAAATACATATGAAAGATTGTCACTAATATTGAAATAATGACATTGTAACTGAGGCATGGTATGTTTCAAGAATTGGTACATGATGAATCCAGAGAAGTAGACTAAATAATAATTATGAACTTATTCTTGCAACTAGTCTCAAGATATTTAAATTTCAGTTAGAAATGCGAGATCCCACTTAATATTATTATATATTATCTATCAATACTATCTCTTCCTGTAAATAAATGCCATGATATTTAGCATAATGTGCTTTTTTGGATTCTCCAGATATGTGATAAAATTTTAAAAATAAAGGAGCCTATATGTCTTGTGTGGCTGAATTATCATAAGTAACATTTGGCCATACACATAGATTTCTTGAAATGTTTTGCCTCGTTGACAGAGGTATACTTCATTTGTAAAGGTCGTTTTTCCTAGATGGCAATGGTTAATTTTACATTAAGCAAACATATTCAGAAGTGAGCCTGATGCCATTTTATATGCATTACATGCTGTGGACAGAAACTTCACTTTGGTAAAAATGATGGGAGAAGGCCTTTGGAAAATGTGAACTTTAATTTGATTTGGCACCTAGCAGTGTTCTAATCTTTTGTAGGCTTGCAAAAATTAATTTAATATGTACATTTAAAATAAAAATGCTAGAAAACTACTAGAGCCAATCAATGAATTTGGTAAAGTAGCAGGATACAAAATTAATGCACAGAAATCTCTTGCATCCTTATACACTAATGATGAAAAATCTGAAAGAGAAATTAAGGAAGCACTCCCATTTACCACTGCAACAAAAAGAATATAATACCTAGGAATAAACCTACCTAAGGAGACAAAAGACTTGTATGCAGAAAACTATAAGACACTGATGAAAGAAATTAAAGACGATACAGACAGATGGAAAGATATACCATGTGCTTTGATTGGAAGAATCAACATTGTGAAAATGACCATACTACCCAAAGCAATCTACAGATTCAATGAAATCCCTATCAAAATACCAATGGCATTTTTCACAAAACTAGAACAAAAATTTCACAATTTGTATGGAAACACAAAAGACCCCGACTAACAAAAGCAATCATGAGAAAGAAAAACAGAGCAGGAAGAATCAGGCTCCCTGACTTCAGACTATACTACAAAGCTACAGTAATCAAGACAGTATGGTACTGGCACAAAAACAGAAATATAGATCAATGGAACAGGATAGAAAGCCCAGAGACAAACCCACGCACATATAGTCAACTTATCTTTGATAAAGGAGACAAGAAGAATATACAATGGAGAAAAGACAGCCTCTTCAATAAGTGGTGCTGGGAATACTGGACAACTACATGTAAAAGAATGAAATTAGAACACTCCCTAACACCATATACAAAAATAAACTCAAAATGGATTAAAAATCTAAATGTAAGGCCGAACACTACAAAATTCTTAGCGGAAAACATAGGCAGAACACCCTATGACATAAATCACAGCAAGATCATTTTGGACCACCTCCTAGAGAAATAGAAATGAAACAAAAATAAACAAATGGGACTTAATGAAACTTAAAAGCTTTTGCACAGCAAAGGAAACCATAAACATGATGAAAAGATGACCCTCAGAATGGGAGAAAATATTTGCAAATGAAGCAACTGACAAGGATTAATTTCAAAAATATACAAGCAGCTCATGCAGCTCAATATCAAAAAACAAACAACTCAATCCAAAAATGGGATAAACCTAAACAGACATTTCTAAAACCTAAATAGACATTTCTCTGAAGAAGATATACAGATTGCCAACAAACATATGAAAGGATGCTCAACATCACTAATCATTAGAGAAATGTAAATCAAAACTACAATGAGATATCACCTCACCACAGGTCAGAATGGCCATTGTCAAAAAATCTACAAACAATAAATGTTGGAGAGGGTGTGGAGAAAAGGGAACTCTCTTACACTGTTGGTGGGAATGTAAATTGATGCAGCCACTATGGAGAACAGTATGGAGGTTCCTTAAAAAACTAAAAATAGAACTACCATATGAGCCAGCAATCCCACTACTGGGCATATACCCTGAGAAAACCATAATTCAAATGGTTTACAGAGACATGTACCACAATGTTCATTGCAGTACTATTTACAATAGCCAGGACATGGAAGCAACCTAAATGTCCATCAACAGATGAATGGATAAAGAAGATGCAGTGCATAAATACAATGGAATATTACTCAGCTATTAAAAGAAATGAAATTGAGCTATTTGCTGTGTGGTGGATGGACCTAGAGTCTGTCATACAGAGTGAAGTAAGTCAGCAAGAGAAAAACAAATACCATATGCTAACACATATACATGGAATGAAAAAAAAAAGGTTCTGAAAAACCTAGGGGCAGGACACGAATAAATAAGCTGACGTAGAGAATGGACTTGAGGACATGGGAGGTGGAAGTGTAAGGTGGGATGAAGTGAGAGAGTAGCATTGACATATATACACTACCAAATGTAAAATAGGTAGCTAGTGGGAAGCAGCAGCATCACACAGGGAGATCAGCTCAGTGCTTTGTAACCACCTAGAGGGGTGGGATAGGGACGGTGGGAGGGAGACGCAAGAGGGAAGTGTATATGAGGATATATGTATGCATATAGCTGATTTACTTTGTTCTACAGCAGAAGGTAACACAACATTGTAAAGCAATTATACTGTAATAAAAATGTTAAAATAATAATAAAATAAAATAAAATAGAAAAGAATGCTTGTGGATAAAATCTCAGAATAGGAGTCAGGGGGAGGCTGTTCATACACTTCCTCATGTGCTCACACACATACAAACACACACACATTCAGAGATTGAATATTGAGTTTAGGCATTTAAAATCCAAATATTCAACCTGGGCCAACTCTTACTTCTATTGCACAGATTCACTGTAGTTTGTCAGTTCCACCTAGCTTAAATTCTTATCTTGTTGGGAATATCATAGTCTGGTGATTTTCTTATTTTTCTCAGTAAAGTTTAAGATTTTCTTTAGTTTTACAAAAACAAAAACCATAGAAAAGAATGTGTAAGTAATTATGATGCACACTAAATGGTTCACAAAATAAGAAATATATAAGAAGAATATATAGTTTACAACAACAGAACTATTAGGGACATTTTAAATCTTAAGTCCTTTCTCTTAGTAAGCTGTTTATTTTATTTTTGTCTTTTTAAAATAATTTCATATATGGTAAAATATATTTTAAATTTGTATATTACATAAGAGCACAAAGGATTAGTTTTATGATGTTTTATCAAAACAAAAACCTACAAAGTTTCAAAATAGGTTGAAAAGTGAAGACTATCCATGTAAATAATGGTCCATATGTATTTCACATGTGGATTTAAGCAGATTATCTATATCTGTCATCCAAACCAAATCATGACATATGTATTTTGTTAAAAATCTATTTTGAATTAATTCTGTTGAGGCAAAAATGTGTGGTCCTGTTTTAATTTAAGGTGGACTTAATAGTTATCAAACTGAGCTTCTTTTTAAAGATTAAATTCATCTACTTGATGGAATTTCTGCTTCTTATAGTCATCACAGTATGATTCAATTTACTAGTGAAGGCAGGATACCATTATAAAGAATTTCTCAGTGGGTTTAAAGACTTGTTCCCAAACAGTTAATGTCTATTTTTATATTTGAGTGGGAACAGAGAAAATAATTCCATGCTTAAAAGAACAAAAATTTGGAAAAGTGAAAATGATAATATTATATGTATTATCTTTAGTTTTGAATGCAATGATTTTTTTCAATATTCTATTTTACTTTTTTTTTACTTTAATTTTTATTTTATATTGGGGTTTAGTTAATTTAAACTGTGTTAGTTTCAGAGGTACAGCGTAATGACTCAGTTATACATATACATATATCCATTCTTTTTCAGATTCTTTCCCCTTATTGCAGAATTCTGAGTAAAGTTCCCTGTGCTATACAGTAGGTCCTTGTTGTTTATCTATTTTATATATAGTAGCATGTATACATTAATCTCAAACTCCTAATTTATTGACTTTTGAAAAATATTAACCAATAAAGATTTGTGGGAGAGAAGATCACGATGGCAGAGTAGAAGGATGTGGACCTCACCTTCTCCCATGAGCACATCAAAAACATATTTACATGTGGAGCAATTTTCAATGAAACAAACTGGAAACTGGCAGAAAGATTCTTATACTATCAAGGCTGTAAGAGAGATCCACATGGAGGTGGGTAGGAAGGGAAGAGAAGTGATCAGGTCAGGACCTGCTCCTCTAGGAGGAGATACAGAAGAGGAGGGGAATTGCACTGGCTCAGAGATCCTCCTTGGGGAGTGAATAGTTCAGACACATACTAGGCACCCCAGGTCTAAGGTCCAAAACCTGGAAAATGAGTCCCTGTAGCTAGTCTGAAAACCTGTGGGACTGACAGTGGGACTGTAGGAAACCTAGACTTTTCTCATGAAGTGTTCCCAAGCTTCCTTAATCCCACAACAAGGCAAAAGAAGCAGATTGAAACTGCCCAGAATTCTGGCTGGTTTCTCACGACCACCCCACTACACACCCCAGCCAAAACCAAGCACCCAATACAGCCCTCTTGATCCACAGTGCAGCTCCGTACTTAGGCAAAGGCTGCTATGGCCAAGTAGAGTGTGCAATTGTGAGGGAAGAAGCTGACACAGAGCCAGCACAGCATCTGAACAGGATAAGAGCAGCAATTACTCTATTTAACTGATGTAGAAGATGGGGAGTGGTGTGGAGCTCTTACTGGTGCCAGGACTTCTGTAGAGTGTGCTCTGGTACCTCTTGCTCTGTGGCACAGCTTCCCACTAGGGCAAAGGCTGAGGCTGCTGCTGACAAGGAGAGTGCACAAAGGACCCTGACCCACTCCATGTGCTTACTCCAGCCCCTCTTGCTCTGGCAGTGCTTCCTTTTAGATGCCAATACTGGTGGGGAGGAAGAGAACACACACTTGGAGGAAAGAGAAGCAGCTTAGGCCAGAACCTAGAGCTTATGCTCCACCAACTTGGGATTACCTGCTGTACCAAATAGGGTGGAGTTGGCCACTGAGAAGAGGAGAAGCCCCAGATTACATTTGATTCTGGCTCCAGCCCCTTTAGTTCCAGTCTCACTTCCTACCAAGGTGATAGCTTCCAGCACGACCTGGGGGAAGATGTGACTCATGTTCATTTCCAATCCAGCTCTCCCACCAAAGACACGTGGCACACACAGACTGTATAAGGATGCTCCCACACAAGAACACACTTTCAAGACTAGGATAGGTAACTGTTTTACCTAATAAATAGAGACAGGGAAAGTTAAGCAAAATGAGAAGAAAGAGAAATTTCCTTCAAATGAAAGAACAAGAAAAAAACCTGAAAATCAACTAATGAAACAGAGATAAATAATTTACCAGATAAAGAGTTGAAGGCATTAGTAATAAGAATGCTAACTGAACTAAGGGAAAGAATAGATGAACACAGTGAGAATTTTGACAAGGACTAGGAAGTATTTTTTAAAAAGTCAGAACTGAAAAATACAATAAATAAAATGAAAAACCTGCTAGAAGGAATAAAAAGCACACTAAGTGACACAGAAGAACACATAAGTGATCTGGAAGACAGAATAATCAAAATCACCCAATCAGAACAGCAAAAAGAAAAAACAAATTAAAAAGTGAGAACAGTTTAAGGGATCTCTGGGACAACATCAAGTATACCAATATTTGTATTATAAAGATCCCAGAAGGAAGAGAGAGAGAGAAAGGAGTCAAATATGTATTTGATAAAATTATTCTTGAAAACTTCCCAATCCTGAGGAAGAAACACATATCCAGATACAGGAAGCACAGAGAGTCCCAAACAAGATACAACAAAAGAGACCCACATTAATTTGTATCATAATGTAAATGACAAAAGATAAGAGAAAGAGAAAATTCTAAGGGCAAAAGAGAAAACAAAAGTTCACATACAAGGGAACCCCATAAGGATATCAGCTGATCTGTCTGCAGAAACTGTGCAGGCCAGAAAGGAGTGGCATGATATATTTAAAGTGCTGAAAGGGAAAACCTACAACCTAGAATACTCTACCAAGCAAGATTTTCATTCAGAATTAAAGGAGAGATAAAGAACTTTTCAGACAAGCAAAAACTAAAACATATAATCAATATGAAACCAACACTAACAGAAATGTTAAAGGGTATTCTCTAAGGGGAAAGAATAAGCACAGTAAAAAGTAGCAGTCTACAGGAAAGGAAAACTCCCACTAGTCAGGACATGTATATAGTAAAGGCTGTGGATCAACTACTTAATTAAACTAGTCCAAAGATTAAAACACAAAAAAATATATAAAATCAATTGTAACTACAATAAACAGTTAAGGGATAATCATGAAAATGTAAAATATGATATCAAAAACACAAAATGTGGAGGAGGGGAACAAAAAATGTAGATATTTCAGAAGGTGTGTGAACTTAAATGACTACCAGTTTAAATCAAGTAGATATAGTCACAGGTCAACGTAAATGAACCCCCTGGTAACCACAAATCATAACCTAAAATATATACACAAAAACTGGAAAGAAAGGAACACAAGTATACCAGTAAAGAAAATCATCAACCCAGAAGGGAAGAAACTAAAAGAAGGAAGAACAGAGAAGAACTACAAAAACAATGAGAAAACAAGTAACAAAATGGTCATTCTTACAAACCTATCAATAATCACTTTAAAAGTCAATAAACTAAATTCTCCAATCAAAAGACATAGGGTGACTACTTGGATTAAAAAGAAAAAGACCTATCTCTATGCTGCTTAAAAGAGGCTCACTTCAGAGCTAAAGACACACACAGTCTGAAAGTGAGGGGATAGAGAAAGATATTTCATGCAAATGGAAAAAATAAGAAAGTTGGAGTAGCAATACTTATATCAAACAAAATAGTATTTAAAACACAGCTGTAACACAAGGCAAAGAATGACATGATATAATGATAAAGGGATCAATACAAAATGAGGATATAACTTTTGTTAACATATATGCACCTCACATCAGAGCACCTAAATATGTAAATCAAATATTAAGAGACATAAATTTAGAAATTGACAATAATTCAATATAAATGAATAAATATAAATAAAATAGTGTTAATTCCACATATGATCCAGCAATTCCATTCCTGGGTATATATCTGAAATAACAATGAAAACACGTTTGAAAAGATACATGCACCCCCAACATTCACAGCAGTGTTGTTTAGAATACCCAAGATATGGAAGGAACCTAAGAGTCCATCAATTGATGAATGGATAAAGAAGATGTGGTATATTTATACAATGGAATACTAGCCACAAAAAAAGAATGAAATTTTGCCATTTGAAACAACAAGGATGACTTGGAGATTATTATGCTTAGTGGCATAAGTAAGACAGAAAAAGACAAATGTCTGTTATTACTTATATGTGAAATCTAAAAAATAAAACAAATAAATGAATATAACAAATAGAAACAGATTCAAAGATACAGAAAACAAATCAGTAGTTACCAGTGGGGAGAGGGAAGGGGTTAGGGCAAAATAGGTGTAGGGGCATTAAAAGGTACAAACCACTATATAAAATAAATAAATTATAAGAATATATTTTACAAAACAGGGAATATAGCAATATTTTATAAAATCTTTAAATGGAATATAATCTATAAAAATATTGAATCACTATTTTGTACACCTGAATCTAGTATAATATTGTAAATCAACTATACTTCAATTTAAGAAAAAATGATGGGATTGAACTAGACCTTTTATGAAAATAAAAACAATTGAATGCATTTGAAAAAAACACTTCTGCTTTGAGTTGGAAAATTTGATTTAAAGTATCCATTTCATTACAATAAAATGTAAAATAGAAATAAATATAATATTCATTATACTTATTAATAAAAGTATATATTTTTTCATAAAACTAAAATAAAATATATTTAATCATTATTAATGTTTAGTAATGTTTTATTTGTCCTACAAAATCAAATCGAGAAAGCTATCACTAATGTAGAAATTGTCACCTAGTCAATTCAAAGTCAATTCAAAGTTTAAAAAAAATTGTTTACTTTTGAAGCAAGAATACCTTAAAAATACCTAACAATAAAAAATAGAGAATGTGTCATCATCAGATCTCAACATACTTTGATATAGGGCTGGTATACACTCCGGTGAAAGGGCTACATGAACTGAAATGACAATAATAAGAAAAATATAAACAGATATTTTATGTGTAAAATTGAAACATTACATTATCATTTGTGATAGGTAATAATATAATATTTCAATTTTTCACATCAAATTTATAATTTAGTGTAATGAAAAGTGAGATACTCTTATTACCAAAGTTTATGGTTTATTCTAAAGTTTACAGTTTATTCTAACATTCTAATGTTATTCTTCTTGGTTTACTAGCTCAGAAAGCATGAATAGTAACTTTTGTCTAAAAAAGGAATACCTTGTATGAAGCAAGCTAACACAGTGATTTTTTTTTCCCTTTAGTTCTCAACATTTTTCCTTTTAATTATTTCCCAGTTTATTATAAATATATTTTATTTTTCTTAGATTTCTAATTAGTCAAGTAGTACATGAATATATTTCCTTTTAAAAAATGTTTTAGATAAGGCTAGATTCCCCACAGATCTCCTCAGTTCATCTCAGTTCATCTTATCTTAGGTAACTTCTGTTTTCTTTTGTACTCTTTCATCTATCTATCCCTATCTATCTATCTATCTATCTATCTATCTATCTATCTATCTATCTATCTATCTATCTATCTATCTATCATCAATCATCTATCTCTATCTATCTATCTATCTATCTATCTATCTATCTATCTATCTATCTATCTATCTATCTATCTATCTATCAAGCTGTATCTATCTCTGTTTAGATATAGATGTAAACACAAAATATATAGAAATTTTATGTAATAGTATATTTGGTATTATACTTTACTCATCATTCTGCAACTTGCTTTCTTTGACCAGCAGTTTCCTAAAAGTCTGACCATGTTGTTACATGCAGGTTTTGCTTGACCCATTTATGTATTATTTTGTATTCCATACCACACAAATACCTATGATTATTTAGTCATTCCCCTACTGATAGACATATGAGTTGTTTGGAGATTTTTTCTGCTGTAAACCTTACCTTAATGAAGTTTTTATTTTTACATGTATGCATGTGCACAAGTGGAAGAATTTATTTAGGGTGCACACTAAGAAATGGCATTGCAGGACCATTGAGTATTCGCATTCTAAATTTTCATTGATATCTTCTATGTCTGGCTGCTGGTCATTTTAAACTATCTGTCTATACCTAGATGATTTTTTTTTAAATGAATAGAGTGAACCAAGTGATTGTCTTATATGGAATAGAAAGAAAAATTATTTCATTATGCCCTTCTTTGTTTAATTTTTCTTTTCATTTATTTGTTTCCTTATTTTTTACATTTTGACCCCGTTCATCATTTCTCCCATCCCCCAACCTTTGCCTCCTATAACCACAAATCTGTTCTCTTTATCTACAAGCTTAAGATTTGAGGGGTTTTTTGTTTGTTCATTCGTTGTCTTTTATTCCACATATAAGTGAGATCATATGGTATTTGTCAGTCTCTGACTTACATCACTTAGCAGAATGCCCTTAAGTCCCATACACATGGTTGCAAATGGCAAGATTTATTTATTTATTTTTGTGTGGCTGAATAGTATCCTACAATTTCTTTATCCATTGATGGACACTTAGGTTGTTTCCATATCTTGGATATTGTAAATAATGCTGCAATGAACATGGACCTTTGGTTCGGGCTCTGCCAGAGACTATCATGAACAATTTGCTTGATATGTGTGCCCTGTAAAATGGATATAATGTTTTACTGATGTCTGTAATACATTTCTAAACTTCCAATAAAATTTGAATGAAAAAAAAAAAAGAAAAGAAAACAGGGCAGGAGAAAATTATGTTTTGGTCCCCATGTAGGAACTCATATTTTCCTGAATCTTTCACATGACAAGTGAGAGATTCAAACAACTTTTCAAGTGAGTGTTTTTATTTTCTTTACATATACATCCAGAAGTGGAATAACTGGATCATATGGTAGTTCTATTTTTAATTTTTGAGGGGGAAAACTCCATATTTTCCATAGTGGTTGCACCAATTTACATTTCCACAACAATGAACAAGGGTTTTTTTTCCCCTCATCCTTGCCAATACATTTTATCTCTTCTCTTTTTGATAATAGCCATCTAATAGGTGTGAGGTTTTATCTCTTTGTGGTTTTGACTTACAGTTCCCTGATGGTTATTGATGTTGAGCACATTTTCATGTATCTATTAACTATCCATATGTCTTCTTTAAAAAATGTCTATTCAGATCTTCTGCTCATTTTA
Organism: Balaenoptera musculus; assembly: GCF_009873245.2. Classification (NCBI taxonomy): domain Eukaryota; kingdom Metazoa; phylum Chordata; class Mammalia; order Artiodactyla; family Balaenopteridae; genus Balaenoptera; species Balaenoptera musculus. The sequence goes on from NC_045802.1 coordinate 38,317,173, forward strand.
AATCAATTTTTGTGATTGAGTTTATGAGTTTTTTACATAGTGTGGATATTAACTCTTTATCACATATATGATTTGCAAATATATTCTCCCATTCAGTAGGTTGCCTTTTCATTTTGTTGATGTTTCCCATTGCTGTGCAGAAACTTTTTAGTTTGATGTAGTCCCACCTTTTATTTTTTATTTCTTTTTTCTTTTGTTGCTTTTACTTTTGGTGTCAGATTCAAAAAATTATCACCAAGACCAAGTTGAGGAGCTTACCACCTATGTTTTCTTATAGGAGTTTTATGGTTTCAAGTCTTACATTCAAGCAGTTAAACCATTTTGAGTCATTTTCATATGTGGTGTAAGATAGTGGTCCAGTTTCATTCTTTTGCATGGGTCTGTCTAGTTCCCCCTACACAAGTTATTGAAGAGACTGTCTTTTTCACATTGGATATTTTGGGCTTCTTTGTGATAGATTAATTGACCATATATGTGTGAATTTACTCCTGGGTTATCTATTCTGTTACATTGATCTATCTGTTTGTTTTTATGCCAGTAACATACTGTTTTAATTACTATAGCTTTGTAACAAAGTTTGAAATCAGTGAGTGTGATGCCTCCAGGCTGGTCTTCATGCTCAAGTTTGCTTTGGCTATTTGAGGTATTTTGTGGTTCTAAACAAATTTTAGGATTATTTGTTCTAGTGTTGTGAAAAATACCATTGGACTGTTGAAAGGGATTTTGTTGAATCTGTAGTTGTGTTAGGTAATGTAGATATTTTGACAGCATTTATTCTTCCAATCCATGACCATGGTATGTCTTTCCATTTATTTTTGTATTCTTCAATTTCTTTTATTAATGTCTTGTAGTTTTCAGTATACAAGTCTTTCATCTCCTTGGTTCAATTTATTCCTAGGCTTTTTATTCTTTTTGATGTAACTGTAAATGGTATTTTTATTTTAAATTTTTACTTCTCTTTTTTTACAGTTTGTTATTAGTTTGTAGGAACACAACATATTTTTGTGCATTGATTTCTATCCTGAAATATCACTGAATTTGTTTGTTAAGTTCAAAATTTTTTTGATGGAGTCTTTAGGGTTTTCTATATATAATATCCTGTCATCTTCAAATAGTGTCACTTTTACTTTTTCCTTTCCAGTTTGATTGCCTTTTTTTTCTTTTTTTTGCCTCATTGCTCTGTCTAGGACTTCCAATACTATGTTAAATAGAAGTGGTTAAAGTGTGTATCTTTGTCTTGTTTCTAATTTTTCTGATCTTAGAGGAAAAGCTTTTGGCTTTCCACCATTGACTATGATGTCAGCTATGGGCTCGTAATACATGGCCCTTTTATGTTGATGTACATTCCCTCTATACCCACTTTGTAGAAAGTTTTTAACATAGATGGATGTTGATTTTGTCAAAAGCTTTTTCCGCATCTATTGAGATGATCATAAAATTTTTTTCTTCATTTTGTTAGTGTAGTGTATTACATTGACTGATTTGCAGATGTCTAGGCATCCTTGCATCACTGGGATCAATCCTACTTGATCATAATGTATGATCCTTTTAATGTATCATTGAATTTGGTTTGGAATAGTTCACTGAGGATTTTTGCTTCTATGTTCATCAGGGATATTGTAATTTTCTTGCAGCATCCTTGTTTGGTTTTTGTATCAGGGTAATGCTGGCCTTGTAAACTGAGTTTGGAAGGGTTCCCTTTCACCTATTTTTTGTAAGTGTTTGAGAAAAAAATGGGATTCTTTGAATATGTGATAGAATTCATCAGAGAGGCTGCCCAGTCCTGGACTTTTGTTTGTTGGGTGGTTTTTGATTACTGATTAATTCTCCTTACTAGTAACCCATGTGTTTAGATTTTCTATTTCTTCATGATTTAGTCTTGGTAGGTTGTATGTTTTTTGAAATGTATCCATTTCTCCTAGATTGTTCAGTTTTTTGGCATATAATTGATCATAGTCAAGTCTTATGATCCTTTGTGTTTCTGTGTCATGACTTGTAATATCTCCCCTTTAATTTATGATTTTATTTATTTGAATTCTCTCTCTTTTTTCTTGGTGAGTCTAGCTCAAAGGTTATTAATTCATTTATCTTTTCAAAGAGCCAAATTTTACATTCATTGATATTTTCTTTTGTCATTGTATTCTCTATTTCATTTATTTCTGCTCTAAGCCTTGTTATTTCCTTTCTTCTACTATCTCTGGGGATTGTTCATTTTTTAGTTCCTTGAGATATAATGTTAAATTGTTTGTATGAGACTTTTTTGGTTCTTTTTTTTTTTTAAATCAGGTTATCAGATTTTTTAAAATTTAATTAATTAATTAATTTACTTTTGACTGCATTGGGTCTTCATTTCTGTGCAAGGGCTTTCTCTAGTTGCGGCAGCGGGGGCCACTCTTCATCACGGTGCGTGGGCCTCTCACTATCGTGGCCTCTCTTGTTGCAGAGCACAGGCTCCAGATGCGCAGGCTCAGTAGTTGTGGCTCACGGGCCTAGTTGCTCCACAGCATGTGGGATCTTCCCAGACCAGGGCTCAAACCTGTGTCCCCTGCATTGGCAGGCAGATTCTCAACCATAACACCACCAGGGAAGCCCCAGTTTTTGGTTCTTGAGGTAAGCGTTTATTGTTTTAAACTTTCCTCTTAAACTGCTTTTGCTGCCTTTCATCAATTTTGGTATATTTTCAGTTTTGTTTGCCTCAAGGTATTTTTTGGTTTATCTTTTGAATTCATCATTGACACGTGCATTGTTCAGTAGCATATTTTTTAATCTCTACACGTTTGTGAATTTTCAGGGTTTTTTTTCATGTAATTGATTTCTAGTTTTATACCATTGTTGTTGGAAACAGAGTTTGATATGATTTAAATTCTCTAAAATTTATTAAAGCTTGTTTTGTGGCCTAATATATGAACTATCCCAGAGAATGTTCCATGTATACTTGAGAAAGTATTCTGCTGCTCTTGGATAGAATGTTCTATATATGTTAAGTTCATCTGATCTAATATGTCATTTAAGGCCAATGTTTTCTTATTGCTTTACTCTGGATGATACATCCATTGATGTAAGTGGAGTATTAAAGGCCCCTACTATTATTATATTTTATTGTTGTCTATTTCTCCCTTTATGTCTGTTAATATTTGCTTTACATACTTAGGTACTCCTATTTTGGGTTCAAAAATATTTACACATTATATCCTCTTACCTGACTGACCCCTTTATCATTGTGTAACAGCCTTCTTTGTCTTTTATGAGAGTCTTTCTTTTAAAGTCAATTTTGTCTAATATAATTATGGCTACACCAGCTTTCTTTTGGTTTTCATTTGGATGAAATATCTTTTTCCGTCACTCCACTGTCAATCTGTGTGTGTCCTTACATCTAAAGTGAGTCTCATGTAGGTAGCATGTAGATGAACAATTTTTTTTTTTAATCCTCTCAGCTACCCAATCTCTTTTGATTGGAGAATTTAGTTCATTTACATTTAAAGTAATTATTTGGAAATATATGCTTATTGTCATTTTGTTAATTGTTGCCTGGAGTTTTTGTCATACTCTGTTGACTTTTCTTCTTTTGCTCTCTTTCTCAGTGGTTTGATGATTTTCTTTAGAGGTATGCTAATATTTTTTCTCTTTATCTTTTGTGAATTTATTATAGGTTTCTGCTGTGTGGTTACATGAAGCTTACATATAACAAATTTTATCTATAACAGTCTATTTTAAGTTGATAACAAGTTAATTTTGGTCACATTCTAAAGTTCAACATTTTATTCTCCCTCACCTCATTTGTTTTTGATGTCACATTTTACACTTTTTATACTGTATAACTAACCATTGGAATCATAACAATTTTTACTACTTTTGTCTTTTAAACTTTATACTAGCTTTATGGTTGATTAATCCACTTACCTTTATCATATATTTACCTTTCCAGTGAGTTTTATTCTTTCTTATGTTTTCTTGTTACTAACTAGTGCCTTTCTTTTCAGCTTAAAGCAGTTCCTTTAACATTTCTTGTGATCACACAAAGAGTATGATTTAAAGCAAATTTTAAAACATTATTTCTGCTGTTATTTCAAATGGATATGTAGATGTTCACTAAGAATGGATGTTACTTAATAAAAAATACTATTAATAATGACTTTTAAATGTGTAGTTTGGTGTTCTGTTTCCTAACTTAGATCAGTCAAATGAAAGAGCAATATAGAATATTTGTTGCAAAAACAAATTACCCTTTATTTTTGGAAATAAGCCTTTTTAAACATCTTTTTGGTTGTAATTAACATTTACTATCCATGGCTGTACCATGGAGAATAGATTTGAAACTTCTTTTTAAAAAGACTTTGATTTGAAAGGAATATACAATAGAAGATTTAATAGAGTAAGATTCAACAAGAAAATGCATGTTGAAATAATTCCATGCTTTTGTTGATGCCTGTAAAGGATACATCTAAATGATAGGAGAGAAAACCTCTGAACACTGATTTGACATTAAAGAGCAACAGATTCTGCTACAATGAGTTAATTTGTTTCCACAATTGCCACTTTGTTGTTTGTCTCAGATTAAAAAGACTGAATGATCTTAAACTAGTGAAATTACTGAATATGCTTTCTTTTATATTTGTAAAGAAAGAGTCTTTTCAAAATGAATGCAGGGCTTCCCTGGTGGCGCAGTGGTTGAGAATCTGCCTGCCAATGCAGGGGACACGGGTTCGAGCCCTGGTCTGGGAAGATCCCACATGCCCCGGAGCAACTGGGCCCGTGAGCCACAACTACTGAGCCTGCGTGTCTGGAGCCTGTGCTCCGCAACAAGAGAGGCCACGATAGTGAGAGGCCTGCGCACCGCGATGAAGAGTGGCCCCCGCTTGCCACAACTAGAGAAAGCCCTCGCACAGAAACAAAGACCCAACACAGCCAAAAATAAAAATATAAAAATAAGTTAAAAAAAAAAAAAAATGAATGCACAATATCACTGACTGATATTGTGGCCACTTTTAAATTTGTATGCAGTAGCTTTTACATAAACAATTAAGCTTCAGTTAAAACTGTCATGTTAGTGTCTTTAGATGCTTCCATATTAAAGAAAATATAGATGATATGCTACCAAATATTTCACCTATACTGAACTGTACAACAGCAGTTGTTTTATTGTCAATTTAACAGTACACACACATGCAAAACTCTCCTTTAACTGGCATGTGTATATAGTTAATTGCTGTTTTTTAGAACTGTCATGACTGACTAAGGAAATGGGATTGTATGTGAGTCACACCAAAAAGAAAAATTTAACTTTGTATTTAAGTATCATTAGAGATTAGGAAATGCATTTATTCTCTATTGGGGAAGTTGCAAATTGTTTGCTTTTCTGTGTGCAGAACTAGGTCACACTAATAATCAATACTCATGTATTTGCCTTTGTTAATTTATATATGCGAATTTCCATTTCCAGAAATAATGGGTTAGGTTATTTGGGAAAACATTCCTGCTGAAAATAACTAGGAAATTGGGTTAACATGTATTTTAAAAATCTTATTAAAGGTATCTACGGATAACAAGATAATTAAAAAATTAGCCAAATTTTAAGAAACATTAGTTTCCAAAGAATAAAATAACTTGAGAGTGACTTTGGTCTTAGGTGCATATTTTTACTTACCCTTTGTTGGGAAAAAGAAAGGGAAAAAAAAAAAAAAAAGAACAAAATCAAAGTCACAGAAAATTGTACTCTGACAGAAGACCCACTACACAGAGAATCCCTCTGAGTTAAAGGAACAATATACGTGGACAAATTTTAGTGACAAATGAGAGACTAGGTTTTAAAAGCTTTTATAATCTAGGAACAGTCAAGCCTTCACTTGACTTGAGTAAATTCCAGGCCAGTTGTGGCTCCAGGTCATTGTTTGATGAAAATTTTAAATCTCTCAGAGATAAATAACCTCATTCAAGGCTGCACATTTTTCCACAATTAAAAAATATCATGATAAGCACACAGGTAGTATTTGTTTCACACAAGCAAATTTGACCCAATGAGGGAGACCTCTTATTAATAAAAGGAGACAACTCATGAAAGAAACAAAGTCAGATAAAACCCCATAGGTCCCTGTAAAGATACTATAAAGAAAGTGGGAGATTTTAACTAACTTCTGCCAAGTTAATCTAAATATTTAAAACTTACACAAAATCTTTCATAATAGAAAAAGAAGAAACACTACTTAACTGATTTTCTGTGGTTAAAAACAGAATTAAACTAGAAATAAGTAAGAGAAAGAAAATCCACAAGTTTATAAAAATTAAGTAGCACACTCTTAAATTACTCATGTATAAAAGAGGCAAGAAAATCATTAATATTAAAAATAAGATAACAATTACCTCAGTGAGGTCAGGAGAGTATGTATGTGATGAAGAAGATGCACTTTTGAATCTTACAAATTGCTGCCAAAACTGCTTTTTGATCGAGCTGGCAGTTATATTAATTTTCATTTCCTAAGTATTCATCATATTCTACATTTTTTCTGTATATGTGTTATATTTACTGTATCAGAAAAATACTAAGATTTAAGGAATTTGCAATCAAAGCATAAAAAAATATGAAATTACAGGTAAAAAATAATAGAAATTACCCTGACGTAACTTGAGAAATTAAAGTATTCTGATATTGTGAAAGAAATGGAAACGTGAGTGAATTGTCCAATTTTCATGTGAGTATATGGCACTCCATAGAAATGGACACAGAAAGCTACCATTTGATAAGCAGAAATGATATTTGACCTATTCTAAGAAAGCTTATCCCCACCCTAACCTTGCTTTCTGGAGTTTCCAAAAAGCTCAGCTAATTAGTTACTAGAAGTATGTTCAGGTATACAAGCTCATTGCATATCCTCCTGATACAAAGCAACTCATCTAGGAAATTTTATGCTGCCAAAAATTTTATGTCTTTTAAATTTAATCTTCTGTTCCCTGTCATTTTACTCTACTATTAATTAAGTAAAATTTATTAAACCTTTCAACCTTTAATTATTGAAGATGTTTTAAAACAATAATTTTATAATTTTACTTGAACAGTAAGTTTTTAAAGACTTCAAGGCTACTATACCATCTTTAAAAGAGCTTCCCATCATAGATCTTTAACATTATAAATACATTACAACATCATTTTAGTGAAGGACCAAAACAATAAGTTGTACCCCTGTCTCCCAATTAAAAAAAAAAAAAATCTTAAGTGTAAAACATTTTCTTTAATTAAAAATTATTTTGAAGTCTGTCTTTGTTAAAATATTTAAATTTATTCTTCTGTTTACATAGCTTTATTATTTTCATTGTTAAATGTTAAAATGAACAAGTATTAAATGACAAAATCAACTTCACCCTAAAATTTCTAACAGTGTCTTGAGAATTATAGGTTTCCATATTTTCTCCTATACGTGATTATGTCATCATCTTTAGGGAAATTTTTTCTTAAGTTTGAGATTGACAGCAATATATTTGTGAATTTTAATAAGATTGTCAGGATATATAATTTACGAGATAGTTGCTTATCTTCCACTGACAAAATGTTCTTAGAGAAATACACAGTAAACAGTTAAAATTGAGAAAGTTAAGTGCTATTGTTTGCCCGGTAGGTGGATTTAGCAGTAAGTGAAATCCTTAGACAACTAGAAAAAGAAGTAATGTAGCTAGTCACTTGTTTGTCTGCAGGAGAGTATAGGCCATCATTATTACCTCATGTTAAAGGAATTATAAACAAAAGGGCTGGAAGAAACCAATATTTTTGAGAGATTTTCACAGACAACCCATGGAGGAGCACATGTACATTACTTATTATCTGTCAGATGCCAGGAAGGTCAGTTTCTTTATCAGAAAAAAATGCATGCTGATAAACTGAGAATAGTTTTCTGAAACATGATGATAGACACTCTTTTTGCGAATGGGTTCTCAGTAGTGGACACACTGCTGTAGATTCTTTACTGGCAGGATAATAACAGATTAGAATAAAGGTTTCAATCAGAAGAAATTCTTGTGCATTCTCTGGAATATAATTGCATTGTTTTAGTTTGTCTACAGTAGAGGGAGGCTCTAGAACATGTAAAGTGATAAAACACATATATTAGTGGTTTACTTAGACATAATATTGCTTAAAAAAGAGACTGGTAAGTGATATTATAGATTATTTATATATAAAGTCTCCATGGAGCAAACCATATATTCTACAACGGTAAAGAAATCTATACATATGAAAAGTGTTCTCTCTCCTGTTAGTACTTTTAAGGAAAAAACACACCTGCTATTATCTAGTGTTCCTTTGCATCTCAGAGCAAGCACTTACCTTATTCATTGTAAAATAAAATAAAAAGTTGATATAGGCATTAAAAAACCTTATGATTTATAGTCAGTTAATCTATAAGACTAAAATGTTAATCCTGTAAATTTTACTTCTGGCTTCATAAAAGTGAAATAATGGAGCAAGAGGGATGATTGGATAAATTATTTTTAAGTAACCAGCAAATGGTACCCTGAGTATATTACTGTTATGGAAGTGAGCCAGACACTGAAAAATGAGATTTTGGAATTATTCTTACCTTTGGTGGGTTTTTAAAAGTCTCATTTTATCATTTTTGAGGGGGGAAATGGAAGATTGAAACTCACTTGACAGCTTACTCTTCATCCTCACAGGAGAGCTGTTTGATGTCAAGTGTGCAACTGAAGAAAGATGTTGGACTATTTTATAGCTTGCTTCATAGACTAATTCCCAGGAGCTGTAGTTCACAATTACAATTAAATTTTCTTAATCTCTGTCAATGACAAAGCAAATCTATTTTTATGTCCTGCCTTAAGGATACATTTTGTAAGGTACAGTAGCAACTATACAACATGAAATGGTAGTATATATATTTAATTAAATATTTGTAACCTCTAATCACTCCATTTCACAATTCATATTATGCTTGGAGATTTTCTCAATAATTTTTGGTTAAGAAACTTGTGTCACGGATATTGGTGTTTCTGATGCTATAGCCTAAGTGATTTGCCTCATTCTCAGTGTTTCAAAAATATTTAGCCAAGACTTGCATTGTGATGTAGAAAAAGCAGCAGCTTAACTAAAGTGAAATTATTTGTCACTTAAACATCATCCAAAAAATATTTGTTTGAAGCTTGGTATGCCAGAAATTAAAATGGACACTCATATATTGATCAAACCATTGTCTCATTATGCTTTCACTACCAATGTAATTTTTTTGTAGATTTTAGAGCAAAACATATTATTACTTCTCAGTACTTGGGAACTCAGTAGAACCGCTTTATGTATGAATGAAGTCAGCAAATGTTATTCTTTATGTGAATACCGGGTAGATCATCTTGTCTTCATAATATGCTTTGGGAATGGTTGTGTGCTAAACAAACAAAAAAAAATGTCATTTAAAAAACTGTTTTAAAGGGGAACCCTCTTGCACTGTTGGTGGGAATGTAAATTGATACCACCACTATGGAGAACAGTATGGAGGTTCCTTAAAAAACTAAAAATAGAATGACTATATGACCCAGCAATCCCACTACTGGGCATATACCCTGAGAAAACCAGAATTCAAAAAGAGTCATGTACCACAATGTTCATTGCAGCTCTATTTACAATAGCCAAGACATGGAAGCAACCTAAGTGTCCATTGACAGATGAATGGATAAAGAAGATGTGGCACATATATACAATGGAATATTACTCAGCCATAAAAAGAAACGAAATTGAGTTATTTGTAGAGAGATGGATGGACCTAGAGTCTGTCATACAGAGTGAAGTAAGTCAGAAAGAGAAAAACAAATACTGTATGCTAACATATATATGGAATCTAAAAAGAAAAAAAAAAAAGAAAAAAAATGGTTCTGAGGAACCTAGGAACAGGACAGGAATAAAGACACAGACATAGAGAATGGACTTGAGGACATGGGAAGGGGGAAGGGTAAACTGGGACGAAGTGAGGGAGTGGCATGGACATATATACACTACCAAATGTAAAATAGATAGCTAGTGGGAAGCAGCCACATAACACAGGGAGATTAGCTCGGTGCTTTGTGCCCACCTAGAGGGGTGGGATAGGAAGGGTGGGAGGGAGATGCAAGAGGGAGGGGATATGGTGAAATATGTGTATATATAGCTGATTCACTTTGTTATAAAGCAGAAACTAACACACCACTGTAAAGCAATTATACTTCAATAAAGATGTTTTAAAAAAAAAAAAAACTACAATGAGGTACCACGTCACACTGGTCAGAATGGCCATCATTAAAAAGTCTACAAATAATAAATGTTGGAGAGGGTGTGGAGAAAAGAGAACCCTCTTACATTATTGGTGAGAATGTAAATTGATTCGGCTACTATGGAAAACAGTGTGAGGTTTCCTCAAAAAACGAAAAATAGAGTTACCATATGATCTAGCAATCCCACTCTGGGGCATATACCCAGACAGAACTAAAATTTGAAGAGATACATGCACTCCTATATTCATAGCAGCACTATTTACAATAGCCAGGACGTGGAAAAAACCTAAATATTCATCAGTAGGTGAATGGATAAAGAAGATGATATATATATATATATATAAGATATATGTATCTCCAATGGAATACTACAGTAAGCCATAAAAAAGAATGAAATAATGCCATTTGCAGCAACATGGATGGACCTAGAGATTATTATACTAAGTGAAGTAAGTCAGAAAGAGAAATACAAATACCATTTAATATCACTTATATGTGTAATCTAAAATATGACACAAATGATCATATCTATTAAACAGAAACAGACTCACAGGCATAGAGAACAGACTTGTGGTTGCCAAGGGGGAGGGGTTTGGGGTGGGAAGGATTGGAATTTGGGGATTAACAGATGGAAACTATTATATATAGAATAGATAAACAGCAAGGTCTTACTAAATAGCACAGGGAACTACATTCAGTATCCTGTGATAAACGATAATGAAAAAGAATATATATATTTATAACTGAATCACTTTGCTGTACTGCAGATATTAACACAACATTGTAAATC